>NC_083633.1:17950291-18250291 GCF_963584025.1 Labrus mixtus | reverse complement strand
CGAGGATGGGCAGGAACAGACCCTCCCTCAGCTGCTCCCTCGGCGCCGTGTAGAGATAAAAATACCCGACGAAAACAAGAAAACAAGCCCTGACAACAGAGGGGGGAGAGAACGAGCAGTACTGAGACAGGAAGCACAAGGAAGTAGTAGCTGCTAATTTGTTGTGTGTCATAAGGCGTCACACAAACACTTCAAAAAGCGGCTCTAAATTATCGGAATTGAGAAGAGAAAAACGTGCATTTGGTAAAGTACGGTGTCTTAAAATAGCGACGATATTTCATATTTTTATGGGAATGGATTACTCAAGATGAATGAATGGCTTTCTTGCTGAGGCGGTCTGTGAAAGATAGCTCGGCAAACTGTGTCCCCCAGCATCAGGTCTTAATGCTAAGCTAAGCTAACTGGCTCACCCGTTTAAATGCCATTATGATATTGCTCGTAGTTTTGTGTCTTGTACCAACATCGTCTTTGCTGCGTGTCTGATTTGGGAACTAAACGATCCAAAATAGAAAAAAACAGGCAGTAAAAAAATAGCATTAAGCGACCGTTGTCAACAGACTGTGGTCATAGACACTTCATAATAATCTAGTCTTGTAAAAAGCGACCCTTCAAGCATTTCAGTCTTTACTTTATCTTTAAATCTGTGGATGAAATGTCCTCAGGGGATCAAACTTTGGACTTTAAAAGCTCTTCAAAGTATTGTGCGCAGAATTCTTAGCCGACAAAAATAATAATGAAATGACAGATTCAAAAACAAACACACAATGAAGAGAACGGCTTTCTCGTCACATGTCCCAATCTTAACAAATATTATTTACTCTATAATTGACCTTGAAGGGGAAAATGACTTCTTGATGGACTAATCAATTACACTAATCGACTGATTCATTTAGCGCAAATGTAATTTGATTGGAGCATGAGGAAACACACTGGAAAACGTGACAGGCAGACAACCTTCAGTCGAGCATCAAATGAACCGCCTATTGATTATTAAAATAGCTGCTGACAGCGAGTAACCTCCGATTGAACTAACTCATGTCAACCAAAACGTGCTTTTAGAATATTGTTGTAGTGTAACTCAAAAAAAAAAAAAAAAGCTTTGAAATGTAAAAGATTTAGTGAAGTGACAGAAGGTGACGTAATCAAGTGAAAGAGGAGAGGAGGTGAAGGCAGGAAGTGCTGGCGGCAGATGTGGAGCTGCTGGAGGCCTCCTGCTCGGCGCGACAGGAAGTGAACCGCCGGGGACCTCCGTCAGAATGAGAAAGGGGGCATTAGAAAGGTCACGTGACCGCGGCTTGGATGAGAGAGCGAGTCAGAGCCTGTTGCAGTCAGATAATTAGTCCACATGGCAATTAGCCTGTAATCAGTCTCGCAGAGGGAGAAATACAGAGAAGAAGAAAATGAGACAAAAGAGGAGGACGAGTGCTGGCGTCAAACGTTTGGCAGTTGTCCTTCCGTCACACTGGCAGAGGACCGGTTTGGACTGGTTTGTGTTCAGAGGTCAGGACAGGACTCACATCAGCAGCAGACAATGTGAGCAAAGAGGGAACACACACACACGACTTGTTTAATTGTGCCAAATTTGCAAAACAGACTTCAGTTTAATTTAACCTGTTGCAAAAATTACAATTGTTAAAGGGAGGCGACTGTCTGTTTTTCTTCAGTAGTACATCAATTTAATTTATTTCATTTGAAGCGTAATAGAAAATAAATATCTAATAACACATCTTACAATGAGGTGCAATGATTTTTCATCAGCCAAAAATCACTCTGCCTGCTGGGAAAAATGAACAAACAGATTAGATCGCAGCGATGCCAATTTCCCCTCCGCTGCTTCAACAATAAAACAATTCACTGTGGAATGAAGTGTAGCAGCAGGATGTACCTCGTTCAGCATGTAAAGTCTGAATGGGATGCTGCTGCTGCTGTCGTCTTGACGGTAAATCCACGAGGACGGCGTGCGATTTATGACAGATCTTATTTTCTACAGTATCTGACTATACTCACAGGTGTAGTATGAGGAACATGCATGATATGAGTTTTTAGAAACTGAGGTTTTAGGGCTGTCTGATAGCCTAGAAGTTATGTCGCATTTACCATGTACAGAGGTTGCAGTCCTTTGTGCAGCAGTTGTGGGTTTGAATCTGACCTCAGCCCTTTGCTGCATGTCGTCGCCCTATACTCTCTGCTCCAGATGTTTCCTGTCTCTCTTCAGCCGTCATATCCACGAAAAGCAAAAAGGGCCCAAAAAAGAGTTGAGTTTCTAAGATGTGCTAAATTAATTGTTAAAGGCTTTATATGTGATTTTTTGATCCAGCAGATGTCGCCCTTGAGCACCAGCATGAAACCAAAACAACTCGCGCTGCATTGTTGTGTTAGCATGCTAATGCTAGTGATCTTTATTATGCTCGTATCTTCACACTGCATGTAAATTTACCTGAAATGAGCGTGATCTAGAAACACAGTTAAGCAGTGAGTACAGTATGTTATTCTTCTTTTCTCTAGTCCCTCAATTAAACAACTTTTATACGCGAGGGGAGGAGTCAGCCGGCCGGCCGGGCGATGTAAACAAAGTGAAGATAGGACTCTGAAAACATCACAGACAGTGGGACTCGGGTGTTACACCCATTGTAGACAGTCATGACTCACAGAGTTATTTTCAGAGGATATACTTGATTTCTATATTTAAGAGTGAAACATCACATAGAAAGCTTTTAATGCCTTTGTAAAGAACTTAGTAACGTGTTTTTGAAAATGCATAACACCTAAAGTCAGCTCTCTCGCTTGGCGCCCCCTCTTCAACTCAACTGTTTTTACGCTCTAGTACCATCTGCGGTATGTAAATAAGATTGTGTACAAATTATAGAGAGTGTGAGCTTCTCTATTCACCCTTCGAGCTGCAGAGCAGAACAGGGGCATGTTGCAGCAACAACTGAACGCAGACTCGGATGCTGCTAAACCAATTTGCTCGACGGGAGCTGACCGAGGAGCAAACGAGGCTCGAGGAAAAGCAGACGGCGAACATCAGAGATGAGGCTCTGTGAGAAAAAAATGGCTGAAATTACACGCTCAGATGTAATGTTTGCTACCCTGCGGTATCGGGAGAAAAGAGGAGAGATAAAAAAAAAAATCTCTGAACAGGAATTCAAATTTGCATGATCCTTTCTTCTTTTCCCTGTTTTTTAAAAAAAGGAGGCTTTAAGTCAGATGTTGTGACTAATTTCACTCAGCTAATGTGCATGCATTTGCTGATTTACATGCTTGCAGATGCATATATCTATTACTGTTTGTACAAGATGTTCTTTACTCACAAAAGTAGATCATTACTAATTATCTTATTAAAGGAATTCATAACTGAGTGATTTAGCCGGTGAGTGAAACAGGTGAAAGAGAGGTCAATTGAAACACAAAGAGAGAGAGAAGGACACTTTTAAGTGGAGGATATACTGAGAACAACAAAAGAGAAAAACACTCGGTCCGGTATGAAGTGGGCCTCGTCGTTGATTCTGATTAGCTCAGATGTCGAGGAGTGAAAACGTCTCCTGCAGAGAGGAGAAGATTTCCTCTGAGGATTAGGATTACTTTAATGTTAGAGCTCAGGGTTTGGAGTTGGAAGGAAGTAATATGGTGTTGATTTCTATTGATTGTGATGAGGGGTGAAGGGGGGTGTGAGGAGAGGATGTGAAAAGAGCAGAAGAAGAGAAGGTGAGGAAAGGAGGAATCGGGAGAGGAGAGGTTTGGGAGAGACTTAAAAGAGGAAAGGATAATAGATGGAAGAAGGAGAGAAATGTAAGGAGGACTAGAGAGGGGAGATGAGAATAGAAGATGGGGGATCTAAAAAGGAGAAGGGAAAGTGAGATGAAGGAGAGAAGGAGAGACAAAAAGGGAGGCATTAAGAAAAAAAAGGGTTTGGACATTTGAGTGGAGAATGTAAATGAGGATCTTAGTCACAGAGATGTGAAGAGATAAATACAGGTGGAGAGAGAAAGAGGGGAAAGGGGAGGAAAGGAGAGAAGGGATTTTTGGTGTATAAATGATGGCTAGGGGAGAAAATGAACAGAGTGGCTAGATGTTTAGAGGAGGAGAGGATGGAAAGAGAAATAGAGACGCAAAGACGAGGAGAGAAAAACAAGATATTTAAAAGAGTACATCTTAGAAGCGATGTAGTCCTAAAGAAAAGGAGAGCAGAGAGGAGAGATGGAAGGAGGAGGAGCAAAAGACAAGACATGTAATGAGGAAAGGAGAGATGACGACATTAAGAGGAGTGAAGAGGAGGAGAGGAGGAGAGTAGAGGGGTGATGCGAAGCAAAGATAAATGTAAAGAGGGGTAAAATAGGAGTTATGTAACAAGGAAAGATAGGAGACGTAGACCTAGAGAAGGAGACATGAAGAGGGGGAGTGAAGAGATGTATAGAGGAGAGGAAAACGAGGAGACAATAACTATAAAAAGGAGATGGAGGGTGATGTTAAGACGAGGAGATGGGTGGAAAATTGAGGTGGGGGATGAGAGAGGAGAGGAGGGGAGGGGAGGGGAGGGGAGGGGAGAGGAGGGGAGGGGAGAGGAGAGGAGAGGAGAGGAGAGGAGGGGAGAGTAGAGGAGAGGAGAGGAGAGGAGAGGAGAGGAGAGGAGGGGAGGGGAGAGGAGGGGAGAGGAGGGGAGAGTAGAGTAGAGGAGAGGAGAGGAGAGGAGGGGAGAAGAGAGGAGAGGAGAGGAGGGGAGAGGAGGGGAGAGTAGAGGAGAGGAGAGGAGAGGAGAGGAGAGGAGAGGAGAGGAGGGGAGAGGAGGGGAGGGGAAGAGAGAGTAGAGGAGAGGAGAGGAGAGGAGAGGAGGGGAGAGGAGAGGAGAGGAGAGGAGAGGAGAGGAGAGGAGGGGAGAGGAGAGGAGAGGAGAGTAGAGGAGGGGAGAGGAGAGGAGAGGAGGGGAGAGGAGGGGAGAGGAGGGGAGGGGAAGAGAGAGTAGAGGAGAGGAGAGGAGAGGAGGGGAGAGGAGGGGAGAGGAGAGGAGAGGAGAGGAGAGGAGAGGAGAGGAGGGGAGAGGAGAGGAGGGGAGAGGAGAGGAGGGGAGAGGAGGGGAGGGGAAGAGAGAGTAGAGGAGAGGAGAGGAGAGGAGGGGAGAGGAGAGGAGAGGAGAGGAGAGGAGAGGAGGGGAGAGGAGAGGAGAGGAGAGGAGAGGAGAGGAGAGGAGAGGAGAGTAGAGGAGAGGAGGGGAGAGGAGAGGAGAGGAGGGATTGAAGGAGGACCAGGGGAGAGATGGAAGAATAAGAAAAGGAGTAGAGTGGAGGGATGTTTTCAGACTTGAGGAGAGATAGAAAAAAGGAGAAGAGAGTGTGGACATTAAGAGGTGGAGGGAAGAGGATGTTTGGAGGGGAGAAAGAAGAGGAGAGGAGTGATGTGAAGATGTTGGATGTGTTGGAAAAGAAAGGAGGAGGGTGGCAGAGAAAAAGAGAAAAAGAGCACAGAGCTGGAAAGGAGCGAGTAATGATGAGTAGAGTAGAGGAGGAGAGGAGAGGCCATCGTCAGTCTAACAGCTGCTGGGCCACAGCTGGAGCTCAGAGTGGAACCAATGGGCAGAATCAGTGTCAGGTGGTGATTACTGGCTGTAAGGGTGCTTGTTTTGGGCAGAAATCCTGACAGAGAGGTTCTAAGAATAGAAACGAATCTTGAACAGAAACACTTCTTCTTTTTTTTTTTTTACGGAGAATCGGTTTCTTTCTGATGCGACGGGCTGTCAGAGAGGTCTCCTGGAAGGCCTGTCGAGGTGTTGGATTGAGCTGCAGATCGACAGATGGACGTCTGACACAGAGAGCCTCTGAATCATACTGACAGGTCACATACACACGCATGTCCAGACATGAGATGACATCATTACAGCCATGTTAAAGGCTTTATATGTGATTTTTCACACTTAAATATAAATCAAGTATATCCTCTGAAAATAACTCTGTGAGTCATGACTGTCTACAATGGGTGTAACACCCGAGTCCCACTGTCTGTGATGTTTTCAGAGTTTTCAGAGTCCTATCTTCAGTTTGTTTACATCGCCCGGCCGGCCGGCTGACTCCTCCCCTCGTGTATAAAAGTTGTTTAATTGAGGGACTAGAGAAAAGAAGAATAACATACTGTACTCACTGCTTAACTGTGTTTCTAGATCACGCTCATTTCAGGTAAATTTACATGCAGTGTGAAGATACGAGCACAATAAAGATCGCTAGCGTTAGCATGCTAACACAACAATGCAGCGCGAGTTGTTTTGGTTTCATGCTGGTGCTCAAGGGGGCAACATCTGCTGGATTAAAAAATTGCATATAAAGCCTTTAAGGTTGTAGCCCTGAAGTTGTCACTGACTCGTATGTTATTTTCTATTTCTCATCCTCCATGTTGTGTGCTTTTTTTTCACATTTCTTTTGTTTTCTTTTGTTGCCACCATGTGGTTCTTGATAACACCATGAATGGATCTATTGAACACCTCTGCACAGTACTCTCCAACAGTCATATATGTCCTTTTTGGAGAACAAGCCTATATTGTGTTGGGAGCTATTGGCCATCGACCCATTCTGTCATCCAAGTATGAGTACGTCTACGTCACACATACAGCCTATTTCACAGAGCTTTCACACTAAACTATTACCCCCTAAGACTCGAGGAATCTCCATCATCATGGCCCCCGTGAATTCAGCACATCTGATGGGTCCAAATCAATCGACACCAGAAAGAGCTCTCCACCACGCACAACGACAGAAGCTTCAGCAGTGACGTTTAAGGGGTTGTTGGCTCAAATAGAACAAAGTGAAGTGGACACAAACCAGTTTTTATATAAAAGTGTGACTGCAGGAGAGTTGATTGCATTTTGAGAGGGAGCAGAGAGATGGCGATAGAGGGAGGCAGTCGTGTGTAGAAATGAAGGGCTGTTTGGAATAGTAATATAATGCTCATGGAAAAACAACAGGTAGGCAGATGGGGATGTCCCTCTGTGAGATTGGCAATCAACCAAGATACTAAAACCGCGTCTTAATGGCTCTGCAGACGACGATTATTCCAGGCAGGCCGGCTGTCTTTGGACCAGTGAATGAGATTTAATACGATACCAATCACATCAACTATAGTGATCCTTTGTAGACAAACACTTCCTCCTGTCTTGGAAGCATGTTGAGTTTATTTTGAACAAGCTAATTGATAAAGTATTCTATGCAGACACACTTTGTTTGCTGAAGAAATGCAAATGATTCAACAGAATGAATCCACTTTTATAAACATTCTTCAACTTTTTTTTAACCTTTTGATAGTAGCTGTAGCGCAACCCTCACATATATTCAGCTTTAAGTTAACAATTGCAAACTAGTAAGCCAGCAGTTGCTTATCTCTTTGAGGAGAAAAATTAATTTCACTCCATTTGATGTCATGTTTGTGTCCACTATTAATTCTCCTTTTTGCTCTGTTTTGGTCTCCGCCAACTTCAAACTGTTTCTCACACATTTGGTGCTTCACATCATGAATTATCGGCACTCTAAAATATCAGCCTCAGGAATTGCCATTTGTGACATTTTCCCCTTGACTTACTTAAACAATGTTTCCGTAACAAAGATGATACCGAGAAGAGCGGCTTCTTTAAAATCGTCAGCATCCACAGACTATACTCTTTCAACTTCCTGTCTAAATGAAACGCTCAGGACCAGGTTCCTTGATATGTTCGTAGCTATTTAAAGCTTTTTCAGATGCTAATTTGGGATTGGAAGCAGCTCAAATGGAACAAATATAAAGGCTGTCTTTCCTCCTAAGCATGCCTGGAGATTGGTAAATTTAGTCTAATCTGTCCTTTTTAGTTTGCATTTTACCTTTTGATCTATTCCAAGACGTTGCCATTAAAAGAACAAGCTGGGAGTTCATTTTTCTTAAGGTAACATAAAGGCTTGATTTGTTTATGTTCAGAGCTAAAAGTTCATTACGATGGATGCTGCAAAGTTCTTGATGTTGTAGTTTTCAAAACCCACCTTGAAAGCAGAGCTCATGCTTTGTGTTTTATTAATGCAGCGTCTGTGCTGGTGTTTGGTGACCCGCTCTTTTCAAAGGAAGCTGTCTGACAGGCTGTACCCAGACTCTGCACTCCTGAACAGAAATGTGATTATAGAGGAACAGGCAGCTTAAAATATAATTTACTTTTTTCTGTGAAGCAGAAAGAACAGCCAGCGACTGACCACATGTTGCTTTGAAATAGTGGAAACATGCCGTTAATCGAGAAGAACATACGAGCATTATATCGATTCAGAAGACGTTTCTGACAGAATGAAAACCAGCTGTTGGTTTGATTATAACTTGAATAATGTGTCTGTCTCCATAAAGAACATTTTGTTGTATTTGTAAAGTGCTTTACACGTGGACCCTGCAGGGTGCTTTTGTCTACTGACAGACTGCAGGTGACAAAAAAAAAAGGTTGTTCAAAATGACACCAGAAAGTCTTTAATGTCTGCTGACAGGGATGACCCGCACACGCCGACCTATCTCTCGAATTGGCTGTCTTGACATGATAATGTGACCTTCTTCCATGGATGTTTGGAAAGGTAATTTATTTCACTGAAGCTAAAGCTAGCTGTTTAAATGGACGTGTGTTGTTTTGTGTGCGTGGGTGGACAGGAGGAGATTTCGGTGGAAGGGAAAGACGATGTGAAATGCTACGGCTGGTGCTTGCTTGAATCTGCAGAATCTATGGTTTAAATGGCCTCAGCTTCCTTCAGTGTGATAAGTTTTGGATCAAAAAATAGATTGTGGTGACTCTAAAAAAAAAATAGTTTTTGATTACATTGACACAATTTCTGCTGAAGTAGACCAGACGTGGAAACTACAGGCCACTAGTTCTCAAATTTATTCTAAGAACAGCTCCAGAAATTGCATTTTTCTTACATTGTTTCCCCTTTACCCCTGACAGTGTGTGCTGATAAAGAAATGAGCTAGTCAGACCAATTTTGTTCTTTGACTCGGGCTGTTTATTTCTGCTGTTAAAACGGCCATTTTTGAATGGGTGTGTATGTGACTTCTGGGACTTCTGCAGCCAGCCTCAAGTGGACACTTGATGTACTGCAGGCTTCCACATTAGCTTCATTTTTCAGCACGGGAGGTTGCCGCTTGACTGTTATTAATCAAGGATAACATTGTCATTGCAGGCCATGGTCTAAAGCCAGTTTGTGTGTGTGTGTGTGTGTGTGTGTGTGTGTGTGTGTGTGTGTGTGTGTGTGTGTGTGTGTGTTTGATAAAAGTCTGACTACTCTAGTTTTCAAGGCCAGTTCTTGGTTTGCATAAAAGGACTGAAAATGAGCCATCTGCATGCAGTATGAGAGGGAGAAAATTGTGTGTAAGAACCATCAAGTGAAGCTTTTAAATTAGTCATTTGTGTCACAATCTCCTTTTTAATAATTCATGCAGACAGCAGCTGCTCATTTACGCTTCTGTTCATGGCTTGTTTGAGTTGCAAAAAAAAAAAAAAAAAAGGACTAATTTGTCTGACACCTGAATAAAAAGACGTAACAAGTTTACCTTCAATCATTAGAAACAAGCACTTACAAGAAAAATATGAAGGTACTTAGAGGGACAGACTTTTACTAAAGTTTAGAATATAAAGCCAACATTTCATTTAAAGTAGAATCCATCTTTTATTTAATGCAGTTAAGACTAATTGTATTAACATCCGTTTCTGCAAATGCACGAATAAACACAATCTTAATGGTGTTTGAGAACAATATCACTTTGTCTGAATGTGCCGATGATCTGCAGCCACTTGAGTTACACTGACATGTTTCTTTAACACAATGACCTACATATGTTTTTTCTCCTCTTAGATTAAAAGTGTATCATGCGTCACACGCTGTCTCTGACGTACTCTGTGAGATAGTAAAAGTATAAATATTTATCTTTTCACATTGCAGAGAGGGGGGTAACACCAGAAGATGACACCTGTCCACTGATATACACACACACGACTCCCTCGTCAACAGTTTGCACCATCGCACAGCTCAACTGTTTTTCATTTTTCACAATTTTTGACTCCGTGGTTTTAAGATTTTTCTCACTGTATAGACTTAATGTATATGTTTATGGCTGCAACTAATGATTATATGAATTATTGATGAATTTGCAGGTCTCTTTCTTAATAAAAAAAATAAATATATATACCGTAAAATATATAACTCCAGTGTCTCAGACTCCAAAGGGAAGTGTGTGAATGTTGTGTGTTGCTCAAAAACAGAACAAAAACCAAAGACATTCAGTTTACTGAACTGTGATGTTAAGGAGAACAGGAAAGAGTTGATTTACCCAATCAATATCTCAGCATTTTGTTGAAAATAGACACACAAAAATACTTAATTGTACAGATCTTATTGGTGTAAACTGGAACAATATGAGCTTCCCACTAATTCCTACATTTCTCTTCCTTCTCTTCTTCTTCCTCTAGCAACCTCACAGCATCGTCCAGCGCCGCCTGATGGAGGGAAACATCACGCGGCTTCGCGGGGAGGCCAAAGACCTCAGCGGCAGAGTCCGCTCCCCGCTGGCCGACAACAAGGACGGAGCCGCGGACGCCGAGGAGAGGAGCGAGAGCACAGCGGACGACTCCACGGAGGAGAGGGAGTCTCTGGAGGAGAGCGAGAGGAGCCTGCGGTCGGACGAGGAGGACGACAGCAGCGAGGCCGGAGCCAGGCAGACGGCTGAAAGGAGCGAGGGCACGGAGAGCTCGACCCTCCTCGCAGCTCTGCTCGTTCAATGCAAGGTACCCTCACAATGTCTCGCCTCTTTCATATTCAATATGACACACTCTAGCCCTGCACAAAAACTGGAATTAAGAAAAGAGACAAAGACTGCACTATTCCTCTCTGATGACTCATCACTTAAAGCCTGCTCTTCATTTTCTCTCTCTTAAACTCATTAAAAGCTCTGCAGATCTCAGCAGCTGTCTGTGAGGACAACAGAAATCTGAGTCACAGTGACCCTGGTCAACAGGTCTTGGTGTAACAGTGATATAAAAAGTAGGTTAGAGAGATAACAAGCGCACATGGGCTCGGCATGGAGAAAATGGAAGGCAATGAATAAGTGGTATTCAAACATCTGCAGCAGCTTATGTGCAGGAACCAAATGACAATCCTCTCATGTGGGGTTCAGTTTGGTTCAGTTGTTTCACAGGTTGGCTCTTAAATCCCCTTGAGGACGACTGTACACATAGGACAAGAATAAGACGGAGAGCCGGAGGGTCTTCTTTGCCAAGATTTACAAGACATAAAAAAACAATCTCCAGGGACTCTCCTAAAACGACTAAAATCTCGACACCTGCTTGGCGATACAAAAAGGGAGCAGGAAGGACTTTTTCTTGAAATATTGTGGCTCATTCAAAGGATTTAAGAAAGAAATACAACTCAGGATGCAGACAAATGTGAGGCTATTGAAGTTAGGAAGGCCCTTAACCAAAGAAGAGAAATGTAATGTGTGCTCTACATCAGGGATTGGGCAACTTTGGTCACAGCGAGGGGCCACATTCATTTAATTCTCACCGCCAAATTGTAGGATACAAAAACAATTACAGTCGATTATGTCTCAAATTTAACTCAACATATACCAGTGATCAAATATTATTATGGACATATTTCTGGTTTTCATGATTTCATGGCAGATTTTGTCATGTTTTCTTCATTTTTCCAATTAATTGATGTGTAAAAATTGACCTGAGGGCCACGTTGAGGGTTGATGGGGGCCGCATGTGACCCCCAGGCCGCCAGTTGCCCACCCCTGCTCTACATCCTGAGTTGTTAAAGTTATAATTATTATCTTGAATTCTTTTGATCAGGATTTTCTTGAATATGAATACAAACAGTATAATAAATGCTGAGCCTGTAATCGAGGGGCTAAAGAGACAGTCTCTTTGACCTTGTGGATCCTGATTAAAGACAGCTTATGACACCAAGGACAGAGCCATTAATTATGCTTTGAAGGAAATCAATACAGTGATGAAAGCACTGCTGTTCTCTGTGCTGTTAGAAGTATGTTGTGCTGCTTCTGCGTATGTGAGTGTTTTTTAAAAACAGTACTTTTCTGGTCGATTCAGCGTTTTCCCCTATTACTCATTGTGCGCCGCTCGGTTTTATCATCAACTTATTAAATTCAAAAGTGTTCCTCAGTTACTCATTCGGCTCGTTCTATTTTTAAACTTCAGGGGGGGAAAGGAGAGAGTGGATTTTTTTTTTTTTGCAGAGCTGGGACTGAGACAAAAGAGCAGGTTTTGTGGGCTCGCTGATAAGCCGGCGTCGCCTGTGAGGACAAAAGAGGGCTCGGCTCGCTCTGTTCAGAGTGTGAGGGATCAAAACAAGGCTCATGGAAACTGGACGCGTTTTATTTCCAAAGGGTGAGATATCCTCGGGGGTCAGATGGAGGAGGTATTGATTTACGACTGGATGATGTGGACGAGTAGGAAAATACAGACACAGAGAACCAAGATTGGTAGAGGAGAGACAACAAAAAAACAAACAGATTTTTAAAAATCTAAGTCGGAAATTTCCCAAACATTCTTCACCGAAGAATAAAAACGTAGACATGATTTGTTTTTTGATTTTCTCTCCACCCAGTGTGTCTTTTCAGACATTAAATAAGTATGTGACACAGGTTTTCTTGAAAGTCACTGTGAACAGAAACACCGCCATTTTATCCATCATGCTAGTACACACACATTCATGGAGAGGAATCAGAGTGAGGCTGCAAACCGAAGAGTGCCCGAGCAGTCGAGGGTTTCAGAGCCTTGCTCAAAGGCATGTTTGGAGTGCCAGTGACCCGACCATACTAGAACCAGCGACCCTCCAGTTCCCCTCACAATTTTTGATTTGTAAAGAATTTGCACTTGAATGAAAATAAATAGTCTCCTTCAAAAATGTCAATGGGATTACATTTTTTTAAAGATTCAAAATGACTTTGCATTTTCCAAACAGCCCTCAGGTCGTGTCGGCTTTCTTATTATTTTAGTATTCATTGCATGCCAAGGTCCAGCGCTTTGGCCTGCTCCAGTCTGCGAGGCCTGTTACCTTCTTTCATTAATATGTAAGCAAGCACAATCATAAAAGAATAACAAGAGGGATATTTTTGCATTCGATGGTGGAAAAACAAATAATTCATACATGGCCTGATTCACATTCAACAGTGCGGGGGTGGCGCTTATCTCACATGCATGTAGAGCAACCATATGTTCTCAAAACACTTACACACTCTTCAGTTATTTATTTATTATCAATTTATTTCCCCCCCCCGAACAAAAAATGTTCTTAGTTGTGCACAGGTTGCATGACGAGTAAGACTTTCTGTCAAGTAAGAGGATGTTGAATAGAAAAAAGGCCCATTTCCCAACAAACCATTACACTAGCTGCAGCGAGATACACTTTCCTCTGCTCCCCATGAATCATGTCTTTGTGACACGTTCTGCCCTACAGGCAACGGAGCACTACTGTGTGATGCAGAAGAGGAGAAACGTCAGAAGGAATTAGGACACGCTGCCTGCTAGAACTGCTTACTGTAAAAACTCACAACAAAGAAAATGACTTCAAATCATTTTCCTTTTTTTCTGCTGAATTGAACTGAAAAGGTTTTGTAGAGCTGATGGGAGATGAAGAGTCCAATGAGCTTTTATACATATTATAATATTGTTACAACCACATTAAAGGCTTTATATGTGATTTTTTTGATCCAGCAGATGTCGCCCTTGAGCACCAGCGTGAAACCAAAACAACTCGCGCTGCATTGTTGTGTTAGCATGCTAATGCTAGCGATCTTTATTATGCTCGTATCTTCACACTGCATGTAAATTTACCTGAAATGAGCGTGATCTAGAAACACAGTTAAGCAGTGAGTACAGTATGTTATTCTTCTTTTCTGAAGTCCCTCAATTAAACAACTTTTATACACGAGGGGAGGAGTCAGCCGGCCGTCCGGGCGATGTAAACAAAGTGAAGATAGGACTCTGAAAACTCTGAAAACATCACAGACAGTGGGACTCGGGTGTTACACCCATTGTAGACAGTCATGACTCACAGAGTTATTTTCAGAGGATATACTTGATTTCTATATTTAAGTGTGAAACATCACATATAAAGACTTTAATGATGAGTCAGCGATACTGTGACTTGACTTTCAGAGTGGAGTGGTTCAGTTGGCTAATGAGTAAAACACATATAATGAATGACTCGCTCAGTTAATATATCATACCGTGGAGCGATCAAGTCAGAAAAAATCAAAGCGCTCACAACAAACTGAAGACTAAGCATCTTGTCAGGAAATAGGGTCAGCGATTTTAGCGGTACTGATTGGCTAATAATCAAAAACCTGGACATCTGATGTTTGATGGTACACAGCGCGTTCCTGTTGGATTATTCTTTGGCTTGATTATTAACTGTTGGGCTGTTGGAGCGGGGGGGCGGGAGCGTGTAACAGAAACGTGGTGATTTAAGAGTCCAACACAGAATCAATACACAGAAAAATCACATTTGACTCTAAAAACAAAAGCTGGCCTGGAAATACGCCACAAATGGGTGATTTGTTTTGTCTGCGCTAAGTTGATTAGCAGTCAACTCTGGCTTATTTTTTTCCAGTTTGGCAAGTTTCTCAAGCATGTGTGCGCTTAAAAGCATTTGTTGAAAAGAAAAGAGAGATTAGCGGTTTTCAACGGCTCCCCAGAGTTGTGTTAATGTTCTGTTATGACTGGATGTTTCCTGATGTGTGTGGGTGCCAGAGCGAAGTGGAAAATCACACTGAGACTTCAAAATATCCCCCCCCTCTGTCCTCCCCACAGTGCTGCGAGACTGAAGTCAAGGCGTTCATCAACACCGGCAGCCAACATAACCACATCTCCACCTCCTGCTGCCAGAGGCTGGGGTAAGAACCACTGTGCTATAATCCACAAACAACACATGAATGACCTGCCTTTTTATACCCAGTTTATAGTGTTTTTACAATCAAATGAATCAAAGCAAAAAACTGAAAGAAGAAAGAAGTCTAAAAATAACAGGCTAGAAATAGATAGGTAAGAATTAACATTTAAAAGGTTGTCTACAACACAACCTTTGAGGAGAGACGTAATAATGGAAGTGTTTAAGCTCTTCAGACAGTTTTTTTTCCCCCACATCCTTGGAGACCTGATATTCACCTGCTCATTTAAGAAAAAAGACATTAAAATGCCGGATAAAGCCGCGCTAAAGATCAGATTCTGTGCACCGGCTTAAGAGTGTTGAGCGGACGTGACATTTTTGTTCCCATCTGAACTTCAAATAAACTCAAAAGGAAAACAGGTGAGCAATAAAAGATGATAAATTGATGCACTGTTTGTCTTCAAAATGCTACCTCATAAAATCCCTGCTGCATAAACTTTTCATGGACATAACAATAAAAAAGTTGATGCAGTATATTGCGCGGATATATTTGACAAGGACATTTATTCCTGGGAGATTGCAACGATATTACATTTAAAACGTCTCCATTGTAAGGTATTATTTGTGTGTCTGTGTGTTATTAGATTGGTGCCCAGCCAGGACAGCTCGCCATGTGGTGTGAAGGCCTCAGTGACGGGTCTGCAGCTGCAGCTGGGCCGACAGACAGTCCAGTGTTCAGCTTATGTCAAAGGTAAGAAACAAAAAACGTAACGGAAATCGGAGACACTCAAGGGACAAAATAGCATGAGATGAATCGCTATTTAGAAAAAACGAATGCTTTAATTTCAGTCCTCAATTTATCATGATTATTTAGTTATTTTTTGACAGCCCTAGTGGTCAATAATGGTGGTGGTGATATTCCCCATTCTGAAGAGATTCTGTTAATAACATATGATATAAGAGGGATGTTGAGTTGATTATGAGCTTCTCTGTACTTTACATTCAGGCAGAACAGCCGTCCTCGTCCTCTTTAAGCAGCCAGGCAGAAATGAGCATGAAATAAAAGGACAGCAAGGTCGACAAGAAGATGTTTTAAGCAGTAATTAGCGATATGTTCCGGCAGATAAATGTCTAATGTTTTCAACTTTCTACTGCCAGTTTAACACGACGACGTATGCACTCCAACGCCTTTACGTCGGCTGTGTTAAGAATGTCGAGTATTTCTTTGGAGGGGAAAAATCTGTCTCTGCACAACAAGGGCAAGTGGGAAGATAATTACAAAGGAAAGTAACTGTCATCACAGCAGAGCAGATAAAGAGAGAGCACTGCAGACTCAAACCAAACTGCAAAAAAAAAGAAGAATAAGTACGAGAGGAACTATTTAGTTTGGAGTTTTGCCTGATTGCTCGTGATTTTTTGGGGACTGCTTTGACACAATTATCTGATATTTTGTTGTGTTTAACAGTCACCACACACACACAGGTCCAAAGCCAAAGAACAGAAACTGAAGCTGACAAGTAAAAGCTGTCCCTCCTCCCTCCACCCTCCACCACTAACTAGTCATTATGCTAAACTTAGCCAACTGGCTGCTAGCTGTGGCTTCATAGTCAGACGTTGTAGATAAAAGAGGATCAAACTCGTCATGAGCCACGCTCTTGACATGAAAGTGAAACAATGTATTTCCAAAGATGTCAAACTCTTCCTTTAAAGGGTTAATATGTGATTTTATAAAGGAAGTATATCCTCTGAAAATAACTCTGTGAGTCATGACTGTCTACAATGGGTGTAACACCCGAGTCCCACTGTCTGTGATGTTTTCAGAGTTTTCAGAGTCCTATCTTCACTTTGTTTACATCGCCAGGACGGCCGGCTGACTCCTCCCCTCGCGTATAAAAGTTGTTTAATTGAGGGACTAGAGAAAAGAAGAATAACATACTGTACTCACTGCTTAACTGTGTTTCTAGATCACGCTCATTTCAGGTAAATTTCCATGCAGTGTGAAGATACGAGCATGATAAAGATCGCTAGCATTAGCATGCTAACACAACAATGCAGCGCGAGTTGTTTTGGTTTCATGCTGGTGCTCAAGGGCGACATCTGCTGGATCAAAAAATCACATATAAAGCCTTTAATGCGGTTGTAACAATATTATAATATGTATAAAAGCTCATTGGACTCTTCATCTCCCATCGCATATAAAGCCTTTAAAGCAGAGTCTTATCTGAGGGGCAGCAAAGCACAAAATGATACACATATTCTGTCCAGATGTCACAGCTACCACAGTATCTTCACTCTTCCTTTGAATGAGGAGGACAACATGCTCCTTAGAAAGATAACAAGAACAGAACTGCAACAAAAACAAAATCCTACGCTTCTTGTCACTCCTCGTTGTTCCTCTGCACCATTTAATAATGATTGTTTTTAAATCCTTTAACCCAGCAGCTGACTCTTGCTCACTTTGTTCATTCAGTTCTCACTTTGCTGCTACATGATCACACCCATCTTCACTCATACACATGCTCATTATGAATACATGAATGAATAATGCTGCCGTCTTGATGATTTCACCTGGATCCAGGCTAATGTATGAATGTTAATATGATGAGTTCTTATTCCTCCACTTTCCTCTGCTCTCTCCTTTATCGTTATTTTTCTCTCTTTCCTTTCAGAGGATGAGACGTTCGAGCTGTGCCTGGGTCTTCAGACTCTGTTGGAACTCAAAGTAAGGACCTCATTTGCTTTGCTAATATTTGCTGCGCCCTTATCGTAGGGTTTACTTTCATGTGTGTGCTTTGCCTCAAATTGCCAAACTGAATAAGCAAAAGGAGAAGAAAGAGACGCACGAATGAGAGCGGGAAAAAGTAAACATTTCAGGAGAGGAGATGGCGGCACAACAAGAACGCAATCTCAAAAATCAGAAGTAGAGCGCGCGGTGTTATCTAAGGGGAAAAGCTGGGTAGATTATTTTAGCGGCACAGTTATTTGTTAGACGCCCACTGTGTGGATAAAAAACCACGAGGAGCAAAGTGAGAACATCCTGCGGTGGAATTTCAAATTCCACTTTCAAAAAAATGCAATTTAAACCCCCTGAAGAGACTATCTGTGAATCTTCAGGCAGCGCTCTCGCTGATGTCGGTATCAGAATGATCCGGTTCATATCTTCTTTATAATCTAATTAAATCAAGACTTGAGGATATGAGGGGAACATCATTGTGTGAATTAGCCCTGAAGGACTTTGTAATGCAAGCTCACTCATGTCTTTAACTTAGGATAATTAAGTCATCATGAATAACGGTGGTAACTAGATTAGGTTGAATTGATCTATTTTTAGATTTGAAAACAGTAGGACCAAGAAATATTACACATTGCAGAATATTTTGTATTGTTTGCTAATTTATTAATCCCACAGCCTGGGGTGCAAGATGGCCTAGTGGTTATGTCGCGCGCCCTATGTACTGAGGCTAAAGTCCTTGTTGTTGCAGCGGCTGCAGGATTGAGTCCGACCTTGTTCCTTTGCTGCCTCCCCCAGCCCACTCAGCTTTGCTTCGTCTGGAGCCATTGATTTAGTTTAAAATGATATTTCACCACTCCTGTCTTCTAATAGTGCTGCCTGGACCTGAGCAGTCGGGTCCTGAAGCTGCAGGGCTGCGGCGAGGAGGTGCCCTTCCTCAACCCTTCGACCGACAGCCAGTGCCAACACGACACCAACAAGAACCTGTGAGCACGACGCGACAGCGGCAACCAAGAATTTTCCTCAAATCTCGACCGGTTGCAGCAAACGAGGCGCAATGCCGCCTGTGTCTGGACTGTCCGATCACAGTGTCTCACACACTGCCAGAACATGGCGGAGCGTTCGCCGCGGTTGTTCTTGAGTTTACATCATTGTGTTTGTAGAAATAAGACATTCACTATGATTATCTCTTATATTAAATTAGTCTTGTTCGCGGAGCGGATGAACGCCAGTTATGAGCCAATCAGATCTCTGTGAGTATAATCATTCTTGATGATTATACTGTGTAGTCGATCCAGTTTCTCAGCTGCTTTGTTACTCTGACGGTCTGTTAAAGGGGAAAACGATGATTTGAAAGTCAACTTTTGTGGATATTTTTTTGTGATTAGGCTGTAAACATCAAGTAAATGTTTTTCTTAATTCAATAAATTTAAATGTTGTTAAAGGAATAGTTTGATATTTTGGGGAATACACTGGTTAGTTTCCCACCAAGAGAAGCCCAATCATCCATTTCCATTTTTACTATATTTTCAGTAATTCATCTGTAACATTTAGCTACGTCTGCTAGTCATACATTTCTTTAACCTTTTAACCCTGTTTTGCTGATTTGAAGTCGTTTTAAAGTTTCTCCATCATGTTATCTAACAGAAAATCAACTGTTAGCTAATTATTGCTAGATAGCTAACCATTTCTACATTCTGCCCCGAGCATCTGCTGACGCAACATTTTAGCTCGAAAGTGAGCAAACCGTTAAAATAGTTAGCTACTATTTCATACTTTGCTAATTTCTTTTAGCTAACAATTTCAACTATTTGGCCAAAATTTGAAGAAGACAACCGCTGGCTCAAACCTTTGGATAACTATTTCAGTAGCCTATTAACTATTTTTAGCGAACAGTATCAACGGTAGGCTCATAATTGTTTTGGCTACGTCTGCTAGTCATGTATTTCTTTAACCTTTTAACCCTGTTTTGCTGATTTGAAGTCATTTTAAAGTGTGTTCATCATGTCATCTAACAGAAAATCAACTGTTAGCTAATTATTTCTAGATAGCTAACCATTTCTACAGTTTGCCCCGAGCATCTGCTGACACAACATTTTAGCTCAAAAGTGAGCAAACCGTTAAAATAGTTAGCTACTATTTCACACTTTGCTCATTTCTTTTAGCTAACAATTTCAACTATTTTGGCTCAAACCTTTGGATAACTATTTCAGTAGCCCATTAACTACTTTTAGCGAACAGTATCAACGGTAGGCTAACATGGCCAACGGTTGGGTCAATAAATTTAGCTAGCACTTTGCACTGTGGGCTCCTAACTTCTATTTCAATACTTCAACTGTTGGCTCATTAATTTAACCCCAAAGTACAAGCAGTTAGCTAAATATACAACCAATGTATCCCCTATTTTTAGCTAAATATTTCAACTGTTTGCCAAACACTCAAAAAACAACATTTTAACTGTTGGTCTCTTTGCTAACCTTTAGCTAACTATTTCATCCAATATCTTTAGCTAACAATATCAACTGCTATTGGAGCACTACTTTTAGCGAACATTTCCAAAATGTTTCCATAACTTCTGTCTTAACAATCCAACGGTTGGCTTCTTACTTTCAGCTAACTTTTTCAAAGATTTATCCAATTCTTTTAGCTCAATATTTTAGCCATATGCTTGTTAGCTTTAGTTAGCAATTGTAGCTGTAAGCGCCCTACTTTTAGCGAAGGAGTTTTACTCTTGGCCTTTCACTTCTCGCTGAAAGGTTAAATCATTGACCGCTTACATTTTTTTACTCTTTGTTTTTACTTGGTTGGCTTTTTAGCTACTTTTCACATTCACCTCCACAATATCCAGGTGCAAAACTGACTCAAAATGTGGATAAATTCTTATAGATTCTCAGTTATATTTGCAAAGTAACTGCACTACCCTACAGTCATACAACCTTTAGCAACTGCTGGAGTAAACAAATAAGTGATTAAGTGTTAATTATTGAGCTTTAGACAGCTGGGGAGGTAGGACCATCCTTTAAGGCCTATCAGACAATGATTAGTGTAACTGATCCTCTCTCTCGACTCTGGTAAAGAATGCGGATAAGCTGATATCTCAAAACTATTCCTTTAACAATGGCTCATCTGAAAGTGTCAGAGTGCTTTTTCAGTGGGTTGAAAATACATTTTTAGGAAGTTTTTTGAAGTCTAGTATAATGAAGTCAAGGCCAGGCTACCTCTGTAATAAACAAGAACGGGTTTTGAAGAATTTTTTAAAAAGAAATTTAAGGAAAATACCTAAGAAACTGATGTTCTTATGTTTAGCTTTGTAAAGCCCCTTTGCTCTTTCTTCCCCCCCATCAGAAGACTGATTTGTTGAAGTTTTCCAGGAGTGCTATTAAAGTCCGTCACGACAGCCTAGACTGCGCATTTGAGTAGTTCCCTATTTATCCACTCTGATTAAAAATAGACTTCAGGCCAGCCAGCGAAACATATTTCAGTCAAGACTACAGAAATATCAGAACATTCCATCTGCATGACTTTGTAAAGTTTTGCCTTTGTGTGAGTCTGCATGTTTGTGTACTAGTCTGATTGCGTCACGTTGAGAGTCTGATGGGGCTGTCATATGTGCTTGTAAGGAGTCGAGGCGGGATTGTCTGCCTTGTTTTTCGCTCTTATTTCACATGAGAAAAAAAAAAAGAAGTGGAATATCTTCCCCAACACACTGGTCCACCACCAAGCCCTGGGAAGAACAAGCTGCCAAAAGCCAACCCCAGCTGCCTTCCCTCTCTGCGTCTTTCAGGAGATTTTCATCAATCGGCTGAGGCTACCCCCCACTCTCTTCAAATCATCATCTTTTTAATTCAGAGGGCTCGTCTTCTTGGGTGCATCTACCACCTTTTTAGGCTGATGTTATTAACTTTTTGACGCATCAAGTTTGTTGATTTGAACGATATGAACTCCCCATTCTGCCTTTTTCTCGTCATGGTGTTTTCAAAGCGTGGGGAATCAAGAAGATGTGCTCACCAGAAAGGGCCATTATGCTCTGCTTTAACGACACCTGAGCCGCGACATGCTTTCTGACCGTGCTACAGTATACGTCTTACCTCTTTGAGAGTTAATCCACGCTAAGTTTTGGCAATGTTTGTTTCTCTTCGGTGTACTTGTGACCTTCCTAAGCCGTATGAGAGGAGTCGATGTATGACAGAAATTTATTTTTGGTGTTTCTCTTCTTCTGAACAGTATTTTCTCTGCCTAATAAAATATGTATTCTGGCTATATCTGTTTGCATTCATTTCTCTTAATAATAAGTGACAACACGGAGGAGTTATAGGCCTATTTGGAAAGGAAGAGCAACATTGTGTGAAAGGTTAGAGGCTTAAATCCTCTAATCTCCGTCTGTCTGAATAATGTGAATCACCAGACTGGTTGTGGGAGGTTTCACTAGAAGGCAGACGGAGAAGCCAGTTAAGGATGTTCTTGGACCTTGCATGGATTCTCATGGTTTTGTACTCCCAGAACACTCCTGTCTGTGCCCTTCACTGGTACATCCTGCTAAATAAAGAACCCAGTCGTGTCTGAAGAGAGACAGCAGATGTTCCCACAGCACCGGGGTGCTTGAACAGTCGACCCCCTCCGACCAAACAAGGTTCCCATCGTGCTTTTTGGATGAAACAGTCCAAGTCAAGAATGTCAAAGTACGTCTTACGTCGTGTTTTTTTTAGTTTTTTTTTAGACATTTAGTTCTTGATGGCAGGTTCAACTAAAATTTTGCCATACAGAAAAAAAGTATTATCTGTTTTTGTTTGTATTAGATAACTTATTGATTGACATGATTTTGAAAGTAGCATTAGCAGTGAATGCCTCAATGAATCTTTAACAATGTTAGTCACAACAGAAGAAGCCCTCCATTTTTTGTTGTTGTTGTTGTGTTGTTTCGGGGACACATCTACATTAGAGCTGTCTCATCACAAAAACAACACACTACATGAATCATGTCGGAGCTGTCAGTCCATGTTTTTTTTTTTTTTTTTTTACTGCTATAGCTAATGTGACAGCTGCCTGCGTCAGTAAGCGACTACAGGAAGACAGCATAACAGGAGCACCACATTTACAGCAAACATTGTTCAAGGAGAACCCTCTTGTTGCGCAGCCCCTGCCTCGTTTTGAGTCACTTTGCACACCACATCCTGTTATTATGCGGCAGGTAACACCTCTGCTTGGAAAGTACTTTGAGTCAAGCGTGTCTTTCTATTCTGCTGTCTTTAGACGATGCAGGGACGATGTTTAGTCTAAAAACCACAGAGTGATCACTTGAGACTTTAACCGTCATGATAGGGAAAAGAAAAAGGTTCAATCTTGACTTTTTGACCTTTAGAGTACAGATCAGGCGGCTTCTTTCTGTCTGTGGAGGTGTTGCATAAAGCGGCATGTCTATTCTTATTTAGAGGGCAGATCTGGGGGATTGCAGCAAAGGGGGCTCTCTGATCTGCAGCAATGACTAATATAAATCTCCACCAAGAGGAGTAAAAGCACACGGGGTGATCTCTTCAGGCTTTCAGCTCTCATGAGGAATGAATCATCTGAGGCAACACAGGCACCAAAGACTTATACAGTAACCTGCCCGTGTGCTTAACAACCCATGAAATTGTATTTATGGGTAATTATTGGTGATGAAGGTCGGGTGTAGGAGTAGAGTGTGGAGATGTCATTGCAACATAGCCACCTAAACATTGTGCTGTAGTTATTGCAGTCGTGCCTCGGCTTCCAAAAGTGGCTCCTGTCGTGAGTTACTCGCAGTCATGTAATCTTTAGCCGTCCGTTTGTGTCAGGTTGTGCATTTTCAAGGACTACACTTGGTGCTACCCGATATTTTTCTTCACGTCAAAAATCCTACAAAAAGGCGGCAACAAAGTGGCACTCAACACAAAACCTATGGAGGTGTAAACAGAGATGTTATTGGCAAAGGATGACATAGCAGGAAAATAAAAAAGTAGTTTTTTTTTACTGCTGTTTGAGTCCTGTGAGTGACAAAAAGTTTGCGTCCACATATTATTTTAGCCTAAACCAAGATCTTTTTCTAAACCTAAACAAGAACTCTTGGTGCTTTATCCTGGAGGACCTGAGCCGTTTCATAAAAACTTCTACTTTTGCTTGAGAGAAAAAAGGGTTGTTGTCTCTGATCTGAAAGAGAACATCAAGGATTCTATCAAATTAAGGAAGTGCGGTGGGCGCTGAGAGCCAAACGGTCCAGCCTTCCCGAGGTGTAGTGAGGCGAAACATCAGTGAAGGGAGGTCCGGTTATGTCCTGGCTCTCGCTGCCCTTCGGTCTACACGGTTGAGTTGTGGGGGCCAATAAGGGCATTAAAAGGAGAAGTCATACATAGACTGTATGCACGCAGCCGCTGCAGTCTCTGGCACGTGATTAAACTGCTGCATTATGTTTTCTGTTGCCATTGTGATTATGTTGAACTACGCATATAGCAATAATATAAAGGCAGATATTCCCATCATAGCATTGTAGAGCTGTGAACTCCTGAAATAGGTGCATATGTGAAAACGGCTAAAGAAAACCCATCAAAGCCAACAAACAACAGACTGACAAACTCATTTTGGAACCAAGTGGGATTTTACAGCTGCATAAAAAAACATTTAATATGCAGCTTACTTCTTGATTTCCGCTTCCTTCACTTGATTAAAGGCTGCAGAAGGCAAGGCTGCAGAAGGCCTGTGTGGGCAGAAGACTTTGATTTTGTCTCAAACCCTTTGATATAAGCTTAGCTCTCGCCTCCTTCTAAACCTTTTTTTATTAACTCTGCCTGTCATCAGAAATGGCTGTTTGTCTTTTTGTCCTTCATCTCTAACAATAGCATCTCCTCCTTCCATTAGGGTTTAGACGGACACAAACAAACACACACACAGACACACACACACACAATGCAGCCCAGCAGGCTTGATCGACTCAGTGGGAATGACCCACAAGCTTTAACCCCAGAGAGTGCTGTGGGGATGCTGTGAGGGGAATATTGATCAAACCCTCTATGGTGAGGCAGCTGTTATGTAACACAGACCGAGTGAGTGGGAGATCCTCAGAGAGGGTTTTGAAAACAAGACTGTGAAGAAAATTGAAAACCCTCGCCTGTGAAGAATCTCATGGAAATTAATATGCAAATAGAGAAATGTTATTCAAGTCTGAAGGGAACGGTGCAGAAAAAAGATGGAAGCAATGTTCATGGCATGTCAAGAGTTTGCATAATCGCTGCACAATTTCCTCAATTGTAGCAAGCATTCACATCAGCGCCAGAGTCATAATTACGACTGGAAATGATAATAAGCGATGGGTTCAAAAAGTACAAAAACATGCACACATGCTGGTATGCTCAACTGAGCATGTTAGCATTCA
This sequence comes from Labrus mixtus, assembly GCF_963584025.1. Taxonomy (NCBI): domain Eukaryota; kingdom Metazoa; phylum Chordata; class Actinopteri; order Labriformes; family Labridae; genus Labrus; species Labrus mixtus. The sequence continues at coordinate 18,225,294 of NC_083633.1, read as the reverse complement.
GCAGCAAAGCATGCTGGTGCAGGGTTTGCATCCAATGGACTTCATATAACCACACACTTTCACACAACTCGGTATAATCAAGCAGCCAGTTGGATTAAAATCATCTCTGCGTCAGCTGAGATAAACAACCGGCTATTTAAACTTCCCGTTGTGGTGTTCCTCCTGCATCTGTCCCCCATACCAAGCACGACAGCCTGATGAAACGGCGCAGTATTAAGCCCGACGCGGGAGAAAATTGGCCGCTGTTAATCAACGGTGTCAGTTCCTTCAGCAAGCTGATGATGGAACGTGATGGAGCTCTTGTGAAGGCTCCTCTCCCCCGTCGGAGGCCGAGGCTGCAGCTGTCTGTCAGTCAGGATCAGAGAGACATTTCTACACCAACCACCCACTGTGCCACCAGGACCAAGCATTGCATGGGCTCTGAGCCGAAAACTGAGGAGGGGGACGCTCGTAGAAACTGTTGAGAATTGTGTGAAAAAATGAGTTATGCCTACACAATACAGTATAAAGATGTATTGTGTTGCAGTTATAAATCTGTAAGATCCTTTGCAAAAATATCATAGCAAATATAAAAACACTACAAGAAGTTATTTCACAGAAAACAGACGTATTATCAGGATTTTGGTTTTTTTTTTTCCACATTCTTAAGTTCCACTCTTAAGGACCACCCAGCTTTTGAAAAAGTTGCATGTTTTGATTTTGAGCGACTCGGACAAACAACATTGATAAGTCTTTGTGTTGTGCTATAACTTTTGTATAAATGAAGTAGAGTATGGATATAAGGCACCAGCATAAGCAAGCTGAACATAATGAGTTTTGACAAAGCTGCAGCAGAATTTGCCGCATTGAATCAAATGTTCCCGTCATGTCTCCCACCTCCTCCCGCAAAGGCCGCAAAAAACTCCTGATTCAGGCCGTTTCAAAGCCCTCACACATAAATATCCTCGCACACATTCAAGCCTTCCCTGCCATTTGTGATTCATCAGAAGTGTATTCACGGTGTTCGAGACGAGTAAATGGATCACAGATGAATCACTAGCCTGGTTAGATTGTGCAATCAAACATAATAGCTAAGATGCTTTTCTCTGAAATCATATTCAGCAGTTTCAGGTAGAAGAGAATGGTTTTAGAAGTTCTTTTGATTGTTAAAAAAATAATCAAAAGTTGAGTTTTAACGTCAGGGACAGACATGAATAGATCTGGTTGTTAAATGTGAACAAAGACAACTTCAGCCAACTGTTACTCTATCTTTACCTTTCTCTAGTCATGTGAAAAGGATTGTGGGAGTCTTGCAGAAACCTGTAGATAAGGTGTGAAGACAGACGGTATATAGCAACAAACCTACATCTGAATGTTAATTACACACTGATGTAATGATTTATTGGTTGACTTTAGAGTAAAGTATAAGCTGTAGGGAGAAGGACCTCTCGTGCACTGATTTGTTGTCAATAGTCGCACACAAACACCTTGACAACAGATTGTCTCAGCGCCACCACCAGTCGTATTTATTTACAAAAAGTGACCTCCTGACTGCAGCCTCCTGTGACCTCATGCTGGAGGTCATGGATGTAGTGGGAGGTCTCAGAAAAGGGTGAGTGACATTCACAGAGGAGATTTTCTTAATGTTGGAACAGCTACATTTATTTTAGCAGATTAAGCATTGAAGACATTTTGAAAAAAAAAGCCCCTTTAAAGTGGGATTAAGTCATTATAATCCCTTCACTTTATTAAAGGTTTTGAAAAATGTGCGTCTTGCATTCACGTCTTAAGCATACAGAAATCAAATTAGTTTAATACTTGTGTCATTTTGCCATGTTAGATGAGGCACAGCTACAAACTACCAGGCTGATGCTTACATGTGTATGTTACATTTTACAAAGCTTATATAATATCTGCTATGAAGAAAGGCTGCTGCATACACTCATAATTGAGGGCAGCCTAAAGGGAGTTTTCTTGCTGTCACGTTCTATAGACGGGGTCCTTATGATGGGTTCATCCCTCAGTTAAATGTCTCATGGCGGTGGTCTTTTATAGACATCCTATATGTTGAATCTTAACCTTTTTTTTGTTTGCTTTCATAAACAAAGCCATACCTTAAATGTTAGGCGTTGATCTTTGACAGGAGCTTGAAAGCAGAAAGGTTTTCAGGGACGGCAAGGTCAGCTGGTTGATGCGTCCCTATGAATGAAAAAAAATCATATATTAAAAGTGTTGGATGGTTTGACATCAAGATGTGTACACACTTTCACTGTAACAATGTAACAAAGACCAATGAAATGGTGGTGGACGTTAGGAGGGCCTGAGCTAAGCACCATCTCTATCCTTGGGGATGAGGTGCAGGTGGTGGAGTGCTATAAATACTTGGGGGTGCACATGAACAATAAACTGGACTGGAAGCACCACACAGAGGCCGTCGACAAGAAGGGTCAGAGCAGACTCTACTTCTTGAGGAAGCTTAGGTCTTTTAATGTGTGCAGCAAAATGTTATCCATGTTTTATCAGACTGTTGTGGCAAGTGTCATTTTCTTTGCAGCCGTCTGTTGGGGAGCAGCAGCATCAGGGCTTGTGACTCTAAAAAGCTTAACAAGCTGATTAGGAGGGCTGGCTCTGTGCTGGGGACTCGCTGTGGAGCCCCTGGAGGTGGTGATGGGGAGAAGGATGATACAGAAACTGTTGAACATTATGGACAATAATGGCTTACATAATCTCATGTGTGAACAAAAGAGTGTTTTTAGTGGGAGGCTACGGCAGCTAAGCTGCAAAAAGGACAGATTTAAAAATACTTTTTTACCTACTGCAATTGCACTTTATAACGACTCTCCTTTAAGTAAGGACAGAAGACATTTAAACTTTTAAACTTTAGCCTGAGCTGCATATATCAAACTGTATGTTGCTCCTGTATATTTGCACACTTGACTGCTTTTTAAAAAAAAGTATCTATCATACTATGCACTGGCAGAGCTAGTATTTTGTACTGTTATCTATGAGTAACAGCTAATAATGAACATGGACCATCCATACCACTTTTTTATCCTGGCTATGTATTGTGGGCTCATGTTTTCTGTATGGGTGGGATATGTATGTATATATATGTGTTGTGTGTTTGTATGTATGTATGTGTTGTGTTGTGTGTTTGTATGTATATATGTGTTGTGTGTTTGTTTGTATGTATATATGTGTTGTGTGTTTGTTTGTATGTATATATGTGTTGTGTTGTGTGTTTGTATATATGTGTTGTGTGTTTGTATATATGTGTTGTGTATTTGTATGTATATATGTGTTGTGTGTTTGTATGTATATATGTGTTGTGTTGTGTGTTTGTATGTATATATATGTTGTGTGTATGTATATATGTGTTGTGTGTTTGTATGTATATATGTGTTGTGTTGTGTGTTTGTATGTATATATGTGTTGTGTGTATGTATATATGTGTTGTGTGTTTGTATGTATATATATGTGTTGTGTGTATGTATATATGTGTTGTGTGTATGTATATATGTGTTGTGTGTTTGTATGTATATATATGTTGTGTGTTTGTATGTATATATGTGTTGTGTTGTGTGTTTGTATGTATATATGTGTTGTGTTGTGTGTTTGTATGTATATATGTGTTGTGTGTTTGTTTGTATGTATATATGTGTTGTGTTGTGTGTTTGTATATATGTGTTGTGTTGTGTGTTTGTATGTATATATGTGTTGTGTTGTGTGTTTGTATGTATATATGTGCTGTGTGTTTGTATGTATATGTGTTGTGTGTTTGTATGTATATATGTGTTGTGTGTTTGTATGTATATATGTGTTGTGTTGTGTGTTTGTATGTATATATGTGTTGTGTTGTGTGTTTGTATGTATATATGTGCTGTGTGTTTGTATGTATATGTGTTGTGTGTTTGTATGTATATATGTGCTGTGTGTTTGTATGTATATATGTGTTGTGTGTTTGTATGTATATATGTGTTGTGTTGTGTGTGTGTTTGTATGTATATATGTGTTGTGTTGTGTGTTTGTATGTATATATGTGTTGTGTGTTTGTATGTATATATGTGTTGTGTGTTTGTATGTATATATGTGTTGTGTGTTTGTATATATGTGTTGTGTGTTTGTATGTATATATGTGCTGTGTGTTTGTATGTATATATGTGTTGTGTGTTTGTATGTATATATGTGTTGTGTGTTTGTATGTATATATGTGTTGTGTGTTTGTATGTATATATGTGTTGTGTGTTTGTATGTATATATGTGTTGTGTTGTGTGTGTGTTTGTATGTATATATGTGTTGTGTTGTGTGTTTGTATGTATATATGTGTTGTGTGTTTGTATGTATATATGTGTTGTGTGTTTGTATGTATATATGTGTTGTGTGTTTGTATGTATATATGTGTTGTGTGTTTGTATGTATATATGTGTTGTGTGTTTGTATGTATATATGTGTTGTGTGTTTGTATGTATATATGTGTTGTGTGTTTGTATATATGTGTTGTGTGTTTGTATGTATATATGTGCTGTGTGTTTGTATGTATATATGTGTTGTGTGTTTGTATGTATATATGTGTTGTGTGTTTGTATGTATATATGTGTTGTGTGTTTGTATGTATATATGTGTTGTGTTGTGTGTGTGTTTGTATGTATATATGTGTTGTGTTGTGTGTTTGTATGTATATATGTGTTGTGTGTTTGTATGTATATATGTGTTGTGTGTTTGTATGTATATATGTGTTGTGTGTTTGTATATATATATGTGTTGTGTGTATGTATATATGTGTTGTGTGTTTGTATGTATATATGTGTTGTGTGTTTGTATGTATATATGTGTTGTGTGTTTGTATGTATATATGTGTTGTGTGTTTGTATGTATATATGTGTTGTGTGTTTGTATGTATATATATGTTGTGTGTTTGTATATATGTGTTGTGTGTTTGTATATATGTGTTGTGTGTTTGTATGTATATATGTGTTGTGTGTTTGTATGTATATATGTGTTGTGTGTTTGTATATATGTGTTGTGTGTTTGTATATATGTGTTGTGTGTTTGTATATATGTGTTGTGTATTTGTATGTATATATGTGTTGTGTGTTTGTATGTATATATGTGTTGTGTGTTTGTATATATGTGTTGTGTGTTTGTATATATGTGTTGTGTGTTTGTATATATGTGTTGTGTGTTTGTATGTATATGTGTTGTGTTGTGTGTTTGTATGTATATGTGTTGTGTTGTGTGTTTGTATGTATATATGTGTTGTGTTGTGTGTTTGTATGTATATGTGTTGTGTTGTGTGTTTGTATGTATGCATGTGTTGTGTGTATGTATATATGTGTTGTGTGTTTGTTTGTATATATGTGTTGTGTGTTTGTATGTATATATGTGTTGTTTGTTTGTATGTATATATGTGTTGTGTGTTTGTATGTATATATGTGTTGTGTTGTGTGTTTGTATGTATATATGTGTTGTGTTGTGTGTTTGTATGTATATATGTGTTGTGTGTTTGTATGTATATATGTGTTGTGTGTTTGTATGTATATATGTGTTGTGTGTTTGTATGTATATATGTGTTGTGTGTTTGTATGTATATATGTGTTGTGTGTTTGTATGTATATATGTGTTGTGTATTTGTATGTATATATGTGTTGTGTTGTGTGTTTGTATGTATATGTGTTGTGTTGTGTGTTTGTATGTATGCATGTGTTGTGTGTTTGTATGTATATATGTGTTGTGTGTTTGTATGTATATATGTGTTGTGTGTTTGTATGTATATATGTGTTGTGTATTTGTATGTATATATGTGTTGTGTGTTTGTATGTATATATGTGTTGTGTGTTTGTATGTATATATGTGTTGTGTGTTTGTATGTATATATGTGTTGTGTATTTGTATGTATATATGTGTTGTGTGTTTGTATGTATATATGTGTTGTGTATTTGTATGTATATATGTGTTGTGTGTTTGTATGTATATATGTGTTGTGTGTTTGTATGTATATATGTGTTGTGTGTTTGTATGTATATATGTGTTGTGTATTTGTATGTATATATGTGTTGTGTATTTGTATGTATATATGTGTTGTGTGTTTGTATGTATATATGTGTTGTGTATTTGTATGTATATATGTGTTGTGTGTTTGTTTGTATATATGTGTTGTGTGTTTGTATATATGTGTTGTGTGTTTGTATGTATATATGTGTTGTGTGTTTGTATGTATATATGTGTTGTGTGTTTGTATGTATATATGTGTTGTGTGTTTGTATGTATATATGTGTTGTGTGTTTGTATGTATATATGTGTTGTGTGTTTGTATGTATATATGTGTTGTGTGTTTGTATGTATATATGTGTTGTGTGTTTGTTTGTATATATGTGTTGTGTTGTGTGTTTGTATGTATATATGTGTTGTGTGTTTGTATGTATATATGTGTTGTGTTGTGTGTTTGTATGTATATATGTGTTGTGTTGTGTGTTTGTATGTATATATGTGTTGTGTGTTTGTATATATATATGTGTTGTGTTGTGTGTTTGTATGTATATATGTGTTGTGTTGTGTGTTTGTATGTATATATGTGTTGTGTTGTGTGTTTGTATGTATATATGTGTTGTGTTGTGTGTTTGTATGTATATATGTGTTGTGTTGTGTGTTTGTATATATGTGTTGTGTGTTTGTATGTATATATGTGTTGTGTTGTGTGTTTGTATGTATATATGTGTTGTGTTGTGTGTTTGTATGTATATATGTGTTGTGTGTTTGTATGTATATATGTGTTGTGTTGTGTGTTTGTATGTATATATGTGTTGTGTTGTGTGTTTGTATGTATGCTGGCTGCTGGAACACCTACATTTCCCTGCTGGGATGAATAAAGTATATCTTATCTTATCTTATTGTTGGCATTTGTGGTTTTGAGTGAAATGTCTCAACAACTTTACATTGGGTTGTCATGAAAATGTTTTTACATGCACAGGATCCAGGGAACTGGACTGAGCGGTCAGGCTGGTTTAAGGTCAGTGCTAATGAGCAACCAATGACAGAGTGCTACAGAAAATTATTTTCTGCATGTTGCGTCCTTGTAAAGCACTTTGTGACTGACGTCTGTGAAAGTACTCGCCTAACTTCACTTTACAACACACATAGGCCTACATGAAAAATACATATAGGCTACCACAAACATTGTTACCATAGCAACCACAGAAATTAGCTAACTCCAACATTAGCCTGCTAGCAGTAGCTACATTTAACCTGAGTCACCCAGAAAATAACAGAAGAAATTAACTTCCAGCTCAGGAGGTTAACTTAGTATTATATTATATTATATTAAAGTATCACTCTCTACCGGTTAAATATAGCAAAGTAGATTCATGTAATGCTAATACAGAAACAGCACAAAGTTATTTTATCTTTACGATAACTTACAGTATTAATGCAGCTCGTTCAGGCTGTTCCTCTTCTTTAGGTTATCGTCCATCTATTGCAACACAATCTCCACAACAGTTAGCCTACTTGCTATTAGAAATCCGTTAATCTTCACCATCAACAAAAGCAAAAGCAATGAGGTCCATAATGATTTATGATGATTTTACTGATTCGATGTGACACCTGTAGTAACACAGACAGTCCGACTTTCAGACTTGTAATGATTTAATGGTATAAATGAACCAATGAAATATCACAAATGCAGAAAGGTCAAAAGTCATTACAGCTAAGTTCACCTGAAAGTCAAGATTCATGATCCAATCATTATCTCATGACCTGTCAGAGGGGAAGCTGGGGATGAAATATGTTAACATAGAAGACAATGATCAATAGTCACTGACCACAGAGGTAGATCTTGCCTAATCGAAGGTCATCTTTGATATGTAATCATCTCATGTACCATCATGACCTTTTTTACCCTCAGAGAACCGAACACCAAAATTATTCATGGATCCAAATTATATAAAAAACTCCCTCGAGGCAATATCTCGTCTGGAGCCAACTTCCAGATGGTACTAATGTTGCCAAAAAAAATGATAGATAATTTATTGCAAACTCTTGAACTTATGGCTAAATTAGCTGCAGACAAATCTACAGACAGACAGAAATAGACACAAGGTCAGATAGATCAGGGGCCAGGCCATTCCCCCTGCGTGGTTTTGCCGCAGGGTCAGATGTCTGAGACATGTTTTATGTCCGGCCTGCCTGCTCGGGGAAAATATCAGGGAAAAAGTCAAAGTCGCACAGGAGTCAAGGGGGAAAAACCAGGGTGGGGTCTGCATACTAAAAGTGGCTGTCATTCTCTCTGGGAAATCTGAATGAAATCAGAAGACAGGCGGTTGATTTAAACACAATCGGGGCCTAAGCTAACACACTTTAATCCTTATATAACAGACAGGATCCATAAGAACAACAACCAGATGTGTCGTTCAGGTCCTGAATGACCATTAATGGTCACAAATACACATCAGTCTGAGCTTACTGCACAGGAATGTTCTTCGCTTAAAAGGCCAACTGCAGCTCAGTTCATGTGTTTGTTTTACTGATAAAACAGTGATGACTTATCTGCTTATGGAAAGGACCGCTCGACCTAAAGACACTCAAACATCTGTACAGTCAACATTATGATTATGATGATCAAGACAATGTTACAACCTCTGATGGTGAAGGAAGTATAGGCCTACTTAGTTTACATACTTATAACACATCGTGCAAATACTGATTACAGGGAAAAGCACTGAAGAAATAAAGTCAAAGAACACAAATGTTATCCAGAGAGTGTTTTAAAGTACTCCTACAGAACATTCACAGCTGTGACCGATATATTTTGACATGTTCCATCACTCCATAATCAAATTTGACATCGCTTGAGGGGGAGCTTTTTTGAGTAGGACAATGGATGAATCTGATTGTGTCCTTGATTGATTAATTAATTGATGGCTTGATTTGTAAAAGAAATATTGAGACATGCTGTCACAATGACCCACAGCCCAAATTGACATCTTCACAATGCTTGTTTTACCCAACCGAAAACCCAAAACAAACAATAAAATAAAGAATAAAGGAAAAGCAGTAAATCTTCACATTTGAGGAGCTTCACCAAATACATGTTTTTATGTGAAAGGGACGAAAGGAATACTACTGTAGATACGTTTTTACACTTCATCCTGAACTAGTATTTCAAGAAGAGAAATGTAGACATTACAGAAAGTATGTTGTCTTTGTTGTTTGCTTTGTTTTCCTGTTTATATATACGGACCGTTTTATTGTAATGAGGTGGATTTCAATTTTAAATTCAACAACAGTCAACTCAACTTGAAGCTCTGAGAGCGGCGGGGGTCCTATAGGTGGATCCCTCCCCCCGGCACGCCTCTAAAGGTTAAAAACACGGGAGACATGAGAGTCTGCGGCCTACCGGGACACCTGAGCCTGCGTTCACCCCGAGGCACACACACACACACACACACACAAACATGCACAGCTCATTTATTTTACATGAGGAGAAGACAATCACACACACACACACACACACACACACACACACACACACACAAAAGGAGGTTATAGGATCCTCCCAGTGGGAACAGTGGGTGATTCCCTCCACTACCTGCGATCATCACGCCCTGCGGGAGCCGACAAACAAACACAGACATTATGCAACAGATGTGTGCGTATTATGTAACATGTTTAGAGCTTGATATGTTTGAGAGGATTGCACTGGACACAAATATAAAAAAGAGGCTTCAGATGATGAGAAGGAAAATGCGGTGCTCACAACATTTGAGCCGGAGATTTCTCCTGAGCTAGTCGGCGCTGACTGACAGCAGCATAATAATGATCCTCCTCGCTCACCCCTGAACACAGCAGGTTAAAAAAACCACAGCGTTTCCCCCTTCAGCGTTCATTCCTCTCGGCCCTGTGAGAAGAAGCAACCCCATGCGGACGGAAAACCAACGACAGAGACGGTGCACACGGATCAGAAAGCTAAAACCTGTCACGTCTGTCTGCGGGGGAGCACAAATAAAACGAGCGAGTCAGACATTCAGAGTTTATTAACAGAGTATTTACAGTCACAGGGAGGTAACAGGGCCAGCACAGTGTGGATGTGTGTCACTGTGTTAAGGCTTTTGAGTCCGCGTAGAGGAGATCTGACACCAGTGCTCTGACTGCCGCTGGGTCCTCGCCGTCTGTGGAGGGAAAAACACAAACATGCCGATGATCAAAGACAATGAAAAACATAGTGTGGGAGCAGATAAACAACACGAGGACTTTTCCCCATTCTTCTTCTTCTTCTTTTGTAGGAACTCAAACTGTTACCAGGGTGAGCATTTTACTTTTCAGCCATGCCAGCTGTTCTAGGGACGGCACAGGTCGTCGGTCCAAACAGAAATATCTAATCAATTAGATGCACAGCAGAGAATATTGACTGCCTGGGGCGCTGGTAGCCTAGTGGTTAATGTATGCGCCCCCACGTATGGAGGCTGTAGTCCTCCAAGCGGACGACCTGGGTTCAAATTCGAATTATGGATCTCTCGCCCCCGATTTCTGACTCTATCCACTGTCCTGTCTCTAAAATAAAAGGCATAAAAATCCCTCTGAGGAGACATTTTTATGTCCGATACTGAACGTGACTGTAAACTGTTTTGAGCCTGCCAGTCACATTTTCCAATCCTCAGTGGAAGATGTCACTCCTGCTTCTGGATGTAAGCGTATGCTCAGCTCACGATTGAATACGTGTCACCATACTTGACACATTTTTCATTTTTGTAACGACACAAGATTCAAGTAAACGTCTGAAAACTGTCACCATGGACAACCTCGGAGGTGCAGAGGGGCACCGGACGCCTGCTGCTATGATGTCACTCCGCCCACCACTTTAGGATACGGATTGCAGTAAAACCACAAGCGAGATCAGCGTTTTATGTTTTTTTTTACTTGTTTTCCTTTTAGTCAATCTGTGCATTAAGTGCATTTTTGCAACAATTGCTCGTGAAATCACATGTTCTCCTCCACAGCAGAATATCCCTCAGACACATTTTCACACTGTTCTTTGTCTGCAGATGTCTCTCTCTCTCTCTGTGTCTCTCTCTCTCTGTCCCTGGGCTCCTGCATCAGACGTTTGCCACACTGGGTTAGGTAACAAGTCGGTGAAATCACAGTCAAAAGAAACACAACAGGCCCAGAGGTTGAATTATTAACACGGGCAGCAGGAAGCTATGGTAACACCGCCATCAGGCTTCAATAAAATCAGCTGGAACCTGAATTTTCATCTGCACTCCGAATGCTCCAGAGAGTCCTGCTGATAACATGTGTGTGTGTGTGTGTGTGTGTGTGTGTGTGTGTGTGTGTGTGTCATTGTTGTTTCCTTCTCGCTGACTAGGTTTCCACTCATTTCACTCTCAGGCGTGGTTGACTAGCTGGTCATCCATGCAGACCACAGACGATGGACTAAATTGCGTTTTAATCAGGTTTCCGCTCTCCTGTAACATCGTTTCATTCACAACATGCAGGGCTGATAAAAACGCAGCCTGACAGAAGCGGGATGGATGTTTAGAGGAGGAAAATATGAAACTATTGTGCACATTTTCAATGATTAACCAGGTTACCGACTTAGTTAAACATCGTGTTAGTCACCGGGAACAAGTTGGTCAGCAACAAAAGAATGATTCAAGAGAGGGAAAGAGTCAGAGGGCGGTTTTTCTCTTCCTGCTTTTGTGCTTGTGGGTTACAGCCTCTCTGGACACACTCCGGTGTTTTTAGCCAAGTTTACTCACACGCGAGTGATTTATATAGACTTGGCTGCAAAAAGGAAACCTTTGATTTGATTCTTCCTCCATACATTTCCTCCTCGATCTCTTAAATGTGTAGATGTGTGTATAATAAATTACAGAGAGGCATGACAGCTTATGCAACTTTTGTGTTTTAATCGTAAACCTCTGTTTCATTTGTTCCTGTGAGCTGTGTTACTTCTAATGCTAAAACTTGGATTCACCAAACTCTCTTCTCGTAAATGACTCTTTTTTTTTTTTCCATCCTAATGAGCCGACTGGCCACGAGGAGGTGTGTGCGTCGTTAGATGTGATCATTAGGCTAATTGATTTCGCCTAAAGAGCTTTTTTAATGTTATCTCTTTCTGCTCTGTTTGTGAGGACGTTTCAGGAGAGAGAAATTCACATTTTAACACCGCACACATTCTTGTCCTGCTGTTTGAAATGTGCAACTCAAATCACTTAACATATGGCCAATTAATTGGGCATGGAGCGCCAAAGCCCATGCCGCATCTCCTTCCAGAGAGGGGGCGTGGTCAGACACGGCTCATTTGCATATTTAAAGGTACAGACACAGAAACAGCCTGTTCTGAGCAGGGCTGAAATAGAGGGGTTTATAGGCATGATCAAATGCAGGATCAGAGTGGATTTAGAACAAGAGACTTCACACACATGTTTTGGGGAGCTCTGAGACTTATTTTTACTGGTTGAAAAGGAGGAGAATATGCAACCTTTAAAAAGAAGTCGATGAATCGTGTCAGTCTTGGCGGAGACTACATTTTTTAAAACATTTATCTAGTTTAGTTTTTGATTTAGGGATTGAGATTCTCAAGCAACAGAAACTGTTCTCTCAGCAAAGCCAGGCAGGATATCAGAAGAAGAGATTTACAACTAAAATTCACATGTGGTCCAAAAAAATAAAAAAGGAAAGGAAATCTAGTTCTGAGAAAAACCGGTGAACTGTTTCTAAATCCCTGCTACTCACCAACCTGCCAGCCCTTGTTAGTAGTAAAAATCTGCCATGTGGGGATCTTTTTTCTCTCTTCTCGTCCTCATTAGTATTCAAGTTTCAGAGTTTCACAACAGAACGGCAGAAAAGTTGGCTACAGATATTCACAGTTGGTCTCTCAGATTGACAATCAGAGGAGATGTGAATCAGCATCCTTATAAAGAACTGTCTTTAGTTTTTTTTTTTTTTGTTTTTTTACGTACCGACTCCCAGCGCCTTCAGGCGGCTCCTAAACTCTGGTCTCTCCTCCAGGACCCTGAACAGGTTGGTGGACTCCATGTGCTCCAGCTCCACCTTCCAGTAGACGTAGATTTTGTGGTTGAAGCTCACATACACCAGGCAGGGGCTGTTCTTACCCTCCTTACACGTATACTGACCTGAAAACATAAAAAATGACATGTATGAAGGTTTTTTTCAATCAATATGTGGCTGCAGTATCAGGATACGGTCTGTTGTGTGAATCCCAATGAACCCATCAGGACTAATATGAGCCTCTGTAGCAGAGCCAGCCTGCACACAAACAGAGGAACAAATCTAATCTTCTGTAATGACCCCACAGAGCAGCAGAGAGCAGAGCAGAGAGGAGGATGGTGAAAAGAGACAAACCCCAATTCACTGAGGAAGATCAAACACAGTCTCTCTTATCCGCTTACTGCTGAACACGTCGTATCAGCTGCTTTGACTAATCGGAGGACTGTTTGTTCAGTCTCTGCAGAAAGGAGTATTTAAAGACAAGCAGAGAATACAAGACAGGAGAGGAACGAGCAGCGACCGGGGGAATCCAAAGCTCAATGTTGCCCCCTGCTGGTGTCATGAGATGTTTCGCTCGGCTTTGATTAAATGATGAAAACAAAAAAAGCTTAGAATTAGAATTTAAGTTTGAAGGCTTTATAGGCTTTTTTCTTTTTTTGCAGTACTCTGGCATGATTTCAGAGGGTTATTTTTTCGGGTTATTCTCATATTTTTGATTTTTCTTTTCTACAGAGACAAACCAGAGCTTAAGCCGACATAATAAGTGAACATGCAATATATATTTTTTTAAACAGAAATATAATCCAGGGTGCAAAAAAAAAAAAAAAAAGGTTGTAAACTTCTGCTTCACGTTCCAAGAGACAAGAAGACAGGAGAGAATCCAAACTGACAGGTGAGATGATTTGGAGGAGGAGTCCCTCACCCGCACAGAAGGCGTTGACGTTCTCGTCGAACTGGAACCTCACGACCGTCCGGTTGTGGTCGATGATGTACGTTTGACCGTCCCAGGCGCACGCCACCACCTCCTCCCTGCCATCTCCCTAAGAACAAAACAAACACATGACCTCATCACGATCATCGAGACAAAAGTGGACGTCTTTGCTTTTCTGATTAAAGGTGTTGAAGTGACCCAGCTCACACCTGTTCTTGTTTTCAGGTTTGTGTCTTGATAAAAAGGGAAATCTTTACAATTTTTTTGCTCATGGTTAAAAATTTTGCGTTGATAATTTGGGCTTTTACCGCATCTTAAAATAAACTCCTAAAACACCAGTCGGACGGTCGAGGGTTCGATCCCCAGCTCCTGCAGCCACATGTCCGATGCGGCCTTGGGCGAGACACTTAACCCCAAGTTGCCCTCGCTGTTTCATCATTTGAATTAAATGGATTTGGTCATTCTGATGGTCACTTTACATAGCAGCTTGTGTGTGAATGTGCAGGTGTGACCGGTCCAGCTCAGGTCCATTTAGCATTCACACAAACTCACAGTGACGTCGAGCTTCTGAAGTGCAAAGAGCTGATGATCCACCTGGACGGACCACAGCAGCTGCTCCGAGCTGTCCATCAACTTCAGGGTACCTACGAGGATTTACAAAGTTAGATTTAGCAGTATAACCTCAAAGTACAGCTGTAGGCGTTTGTGTGCAATAATATTCAAACAGGGGCACGAAGCACGATGAAGTCGACCCCGAGTTCAGACCACACGTCTTCCTAAAGACGAGGTGAGAGAATAACCCCTCCACACTCCTGACATCTTTGACTAATCATCTCTGAAGTCAACAGATCTGAAGTAGAAGCTGCTGATAGCGTCTCATAATGATCTTGATGATGTCATTTCTCCTTCCTCTCTGCTGGCCTGTCGTCGTGTCAACCAGAGGGAGACAGTGAGTTGGCAGGCGGAAGCCTTCAGCGATGATAATCCCTCTGTATCCTCTCTTGTTTAAATATTGATGAACTCTCCAGCTGCTCTCTGAGCCGTCTGCCAGAAATCTGCTGCTGCTGCTGCTGCTGCTGCTGCCAGGAGGATCCTCCACACTGGCTAACAGCTCCGCTCCTGAACATATTACTCCTGCTACAGATACAACAAGTGGCACACAAGACATATGGCCCTCGTTCACATCCGACCTCTGATTGGCTGATCATCTTAAAGAGTACTTTTCTGGACTCAATGAAGAAATGACACATAGCTGAGCTCAGTTCTCGGCCAGCTGGTGTTCACACCGTCTCAACACGAGGTCACACACTTTAAATGACTCAATTATTTTGACTCATCAGGAGTGTGAGGACCCCCGTGCATCATGTCTTTAAGTTCCTATCAGGGGTTAAATACGATGTGAGAAAAACAGTGATTCAGATCTTCACTGGTGCGTCTTGACTTTATATGATTACATCATTATAAATGGGTATTGGATTGTTTTTCTCCCCAATATCGATATTGGACCCAAAAATCCGATATCGGTCTGACCCTACAACAAACACCTGCTTTGACTTCTGTTGAGTTTCTGATTGGTCAAGGAGAAATTCTTGGCACTCAGGTTAACATAATCACACAATCATTTTTTGGTATAAATCCCATCAGCAGTGGAAGTGCTATTAAAACATTCAAATTAAGGTTTTTATGTGTTTTAGGGATGGACACAGAATATTGAAGGCGCAAATATTGCACCTCAAAGCGGCCGTCTGAATAGACCTGTAGAGAAGCTCATGACGGCTATCTAAGGTTGGATACTAATTTATGAAACCTTTGCGTTTAAAGGCTCTGATGAAAAGAAGAGAACAACACAGTGAAAAAAAACTTGAAAGGAAATCAGCGACACACAATAAAGACATTTTTATGTGTAAACTAGACAAGAGTTCAGGTTTGTTGCTGACTATTAAACGTGTTTTAAATTCATGACTCACCGTCTAAAGTGCAGAGAGCGAACAGGCCACATTTAGAAGATTCTTCTTTAGAGCCTGTTAAAAAAAAAAAAAACACATAAATTATAACTCATGAGTAACTTATTCAAAGTTACACCTGACTGAAGAGCTTCAGGTTGAGTGTGTTTGGTACCTTTGCTGATGCTGCCGATGAGATGAGTGGACACGTTCTTATTGTGGATCCGCCCGGTGGTCAGATGGAGAACTACATCTCTGGAAGGTCCCTCACTGAGGAAAAAGACATCGAAGGAGATTTCAAGAGAAAAACATAATCATATATATATATATATTTTTTTTTGTTTATATGTCTGTAGCTTCAGTCTGTAAAGGGGTTTACCTCCCAGGGGTAGCAGGGGCCTCCTCTCCTGAGTCGCTGGAGTCCTGTTGGGTCCAGGAGCAGAGCAGGATTGCATAGCCGCAGCCCGGCTGAGAAACCATCAGCTCTGGTAAACCCTCAGGACCCGGATTCACTGACAAACTGTCTACCTGAAACGTGCACATTATCGAACAGACACTGAAATTGTTGTAAATCTATGAACCGATGTATCAACGTTCACCAGTATAACTTCAATCTCCACTCTGCCTCGCATTTCCCCTATCAGACTGAGAGTTGAAGCTCAGCGTACCTGCCCCTCTAGAAGCCATTTCTTCAGCAGGACCAGCTGCCCTGATCCCAGGTCTGAGCTCTCAGACGGCTCCTCCCAGCGGAAAGCTCGCACCACCCGGTCTGTATAACCCACCACCAGCTCACTGCGGCCGTCACCGTCTACATGTGAAGACATGAGCCAGCACTGAAGTCAAAATCCAACATGCAGGAATTATAAATGTTTCATATATGAGAACAGCAACAGAGGAAGGTTTTTACCGATGTCACTGATGAGGATGACTTTGGTGTTGGCAGGTATGTGCTGAGTGAAGAGCGGCTTCTGGTCGTCGGAGGAGGAGATGAACTCGTGCTGGCTCGACGAGTCGGATTTATTTGCAGTGGCAGCTGTCAGGTCGAAGAGGTGAAACCAGCCCTCTGCACCCACAGCGACCACAAAGTTCTTTCAGACAGGAAGGGAAAATGAAACAAAAGACAAAATGAAGGGAAACATCTCATCAGAAACACTCATCATGACATCCTGCAGCTGATGATTTCCTGACTCACCTTTCCTTTGTTGCAGACATCTCCGACGGCAACGCAGGTCAGCTGCAAAACACACGCGATACAAGAAGCACAAATGAACACGTTCAGTTTCAGTCATCTTTGAATAAAAGAGTTTTCAGATTCTGCAAGGGTTGTGTCACACTACCAGAATCGAGAACTTCGACACATTACTATCGAGTGGGGGGGGTTTTGAGATAATTAAAGGTATTTCATATTTTATTTTGAAAAATATTTTATAGGTGACGGGAAACTGTCAGTGGATTCTTGTCTGGTCATGAACATTTTCAGCAGATTTTCTGTATAGTTTTTGAAAAGAATTAAAGGAAAAGTCTGCTTAAATTGCACTAAGACACTGATATTTGAGTCATAATAATTTATTTTGAAGACTCTGTGATAGGTGAAGAGAAACTTTCAATGGATTCTTGTTCCTCATGTCCCTGACTGTGGTCATGAATATTTTTAGCTGATTTTACTGTATAGTTTTTGAGAAAATTAAAGTTTAATTTTGCTCAAATTGCATTAAGACACTTATATTTGAGTCATATTTAATAATTTACATTAATTTATTTTGAAAAATCTGTGACAGGTGACGAGAAACTTTCAATGGATTCTTGTTCCTCATGTCCCTGACTGTGGTCATGAATATTTTTAGCTGATTTTACTGTACAGTTTTTGAGAAAATTTAAGTTTAATTCTGCTCAAATTGCATTAAGACACTTATATTTGAGTCATGTTTAATAATTTACTTTAATTTATTTTGATTTTTTTTTGATAGGTGACGAGAAACTTTCAATAGATTCTTGTTCCTCATGTCCCTGACGGTGGTCATGAATATCTGTAGAGATTTTACTGTATAGTTTTTGTGAAAATTAAAAGTAAAGTCTGCTCAAATTGCCCTTAGGTGCTTTGATATTTTAGTCATTTTGAAAAAAACTGTGACAGGTGAAGAGAAACTTTCAATAGATTCTTGTTCCTCATGTCCCTGACTGTGGTCATGAATATCTGTAGAGATTTTACTGTACAGTTTTTGAGATAATTAAAGTTTAAGTCTGCTCAAATTGCCCTTAGACGCTTTGATATTTTAGTCATGTTTTTTAAAAACTGTGACAGGTGACAAGAAACGTTCAAACCCTTCAGTCTCAGCTCTCACCATGCCCACGCAGGTTCTCGTGATCCACGGTTTGGACTCATCATTTTTGTACACCAGCAGCTTTCCACTCGTGTCTCCCACAACCAGCTCGTTCAACTACAGAGAGAAGACAGCACAGTTAAAGTGGATGAACAAACACTAATAATAATGTGACCCTTGATGTTCATTATAAAAGGTTAGGCGTCCAGCATCTCCTCTGCATGCTTATCTCATCTGGTTTGTGTTTTAAAATATATAATATGAGTCAAAGTTGAACATGTTTCCTTACAGAGTCGTTGTCTGCGTCTCCCAGACAGATCGCATGTGGAAACAGAGTTCCTGTAAAGTCCAAACTCACACGCTGAACATAGTTTAAAGCCCGCATAGCTACTGAGGAAAGCTAAATTTCACAGCTGATAATTGTTGTTAAACATTTCTGCAGCTGGTTGAAGGAAAACGCGCGTAATTACCAGAGAGCATGCAAACACCATCGCTTGGTTTATTAAATATCTCTTTGTTGACTTTCTTTAAAGCTCAGATAAACAAGTTTTGCCATGTAAAGGTTGCTTTTTCAGTCAGTGCACACACGCTCTTTCCTGGTAAACAAAGGCACGTGACTTCAAAAGTACGGCAAGTAAGTAGAGACAAAAAGATCGTCTTCGAGAATCTAAAAACGGTAACTCTCGCTTTTTTCTGTTACTACTTTTCTTGTAGTTAATGTGCTTACTGCGCAGTTTGCATACATAGAGAGTAAAAGTATAATGCAAACTGGATGACTGAATATTCATTTTAAATATAGGTCAAATAATGCACCTATAATCTGAAAATTAAAACATGTTTCTGTTACTGTATTTTCATTTTAAAATTTGCTTTTTCATTTGAATTATGATACAGATTTAGCGGGGCATTTTTTGAAAATGATAAAGCAAATGTAATTTTCTTCTTCATTTTAATTTTAGTCAAAGAATGTGCATTTTTGAAGTTAACTAAAATTCAAATTAGATAAATGAATCATCATTTTATTTTTGAGTCAAATAATACAGAGTCATATTCTAAAAAATTAAAAAGCATTTCTGTTAATGCATTTGAATTTTCAAATTAGCTTTATCATTTGAACTTTGATCACTAATCGCTTCATAGCATACTGCAGGTGCCGCTATCTTTTAGTTGTTTTTTGTTTTCCCCAGTGTATTATTTTATTCAAACGTTTAACCTTTTGCACATACATGTCGGCATATATGTGTATAGTTTTGTTTACTATAAAAAAAAAAGAAAAAAAAAAGGTAGATCTGATTCACAATGTGAAGTACCAGCATTGTCCTCTAGAGGGCGACAATGAATCACAGGTTTTCATGTCAGAAAGCAGCAGAGGCAGGAGGGAGGAGATGTTTACACAAATATCATGAACAGTCAGAAGTCCAACACAAGAAGAGTAGTGATTTTAAAAATGCCATTAGCTCAATGTTAATGAGTGGGAGGATTGTTTATTCT
Source organism: Labrus mixtus (assembly GCF_963584025.1). NCBI lineage: Eukaryota > Metazoa > Chordata > Actinopteri > Labriformes > Labridae > Labrus > Labrus mixtus. The sequence continues at coordinate 18,205,623 of NC_083633.1, read as the reverse complement.
GTTTTCTTCCCTTCTTCTGTCCTCCTCAATCATTATTTCTCTTCTTTTGTTTGTCAGTTTATTAAAACTCTTTCCCTTCTGTGTGAATTGTATGAAAAAATGTTTTGTTGAAAGTTGGTCAGGAGAAGTTTGCTGCAAGTTTCAGTAAAACTCTTCCCTGCAAAGTTTTTATAATAATGCTCAAATCAAGTGTTTGCACATTTTAAAAAAATCGGTTAGTTTTCAGTCAGTTTCCACGACTGTTAAACTTTTACAACATAGTTCTTGAAAGTAACTTTTAGCACACTCGTTGGATAAAATAAGTTTCAGTTAAACTTCTGTGGAACATGTATCCGTGTTTGTTGGTGCACCTGCTGAAAGACAACATTGTGAGAAAAACGTTTTTTAATGACAAACAAATTAGATTATCCTTTTACATCATCACACACAAAGATTGCATGGTCGATATGGTTGCTTGTGAGTTTTTTTTGTTTTGTTTTATTGTCTCCCAACAGATAAAAAAGGAGGAGAGGCTGAAACACATAAAGTGGTTTAAGGGGAACTCGGGCGCCCAGATGTCATATTAATTATTACACTCAGCTATGACTGGAAAGCCCCTCAAGAGAACTGAGCGCCCTCCCAGCCTCTGGAAGAGCAGCAGCAGCAGCAGCAGCAGAGGAGGGAGAGAAAGTCCTCACAAAGCGCTAATTGGACTCTGGAAGCACACTGACAGGGCATGGATAGGTTTCAGAAAGCCTGGCGGTGGCGGAGGGGTGCAGGGGGAGGCTGAATACAACCCACGCTTCTTTTCTAAACTCTCTTGCTGCGCTGAAAAAGAAGAGGGGGGGAGACAGAGAGAATAGGGGGGGAGGGAAAGAAAAGAAAGTATTGGTGGTGGGGGTGGGGGAGGAGGGGGCTCCTCAATGCAAGCTTGATTTTGAATGCCACTGCCAACGCAGAAAAATTGCACAATTTATTACAATCCGCTCTTCAGGACGAAATAAAGAAACGGAGGAGGAGGGTGAGGCTGTGGGTGAATAGAGGTTATCTGCACACACACACACACACATACACACACCGAAGTTACTTATACAGGAGACGAGCATTGGAAGGGACACAAAGATAAAGCACTTCATGCGTAAAAGCTGAAATATTACGCATAAAAAACGGTTTGAAAGTAAACCTTCCTCTTTTTGATTTGTTTTTGTGTTATTGATCACTCACGCCTTGCAAACACGAACACTTTGGCATCAACTTGTTTTTATTGGACAACTAATGGGACCAGAAAATTCAAAACAACTTCAGAGAAATCAGAAATGCATGCGTGACGGCTGAATTACGCACAAATTACGCAGGAAAGGTTTGAAGAAGAACTGTTTGTGTCATGACTTCTCTGTTTTTATTGAACTTGCACACACTACGCATACACACATGTATATAATATGATGTACGGAGGGGAACAGTCATAGTAAAAGAGAAGATTTTCATGCATAAAAAACTGAAAAATCAAGCAATCATTCCTAACCCTGGCTCCTCTTCTTCTGGAGGATATTACGCGTCCACGTTCTGCACATGCACGCGCAATCACACTCAGAGAAAAACAGAGTGGGTGTTTTTGCTCCTTGTTTTGTTCCGCGCTGAAAGACTTGTTTTATTATTCTACACTTTTTTTCAAAGCGACAATAATCGACAGGACTCGGCGCGTCGACGCTACTGTAACCATATCGGGTGTATCAAATCATACACAAAGCCTCCTCCCAAACTGCTTCTTAGGGCCCCTCCGCAGATTTGCGCCCCTTCGTTCCGCCTGTGCGCGGCTGATGATCTGCTCTAATCAAAGTGGAAAATTCGGCCTCTGATGCACAATGGAGCCTCAAACGAGCGGCATTCAGACGCGTCTGTAATGTTAACAATAAAACTAGAGCAGCGAATGACTGATTTACATTCAGAGATAAAACTGCAGCATGTGGAGAGTTGTTTTAAGTCCGGATGGTTCGCTGCGAGCAGAGCTGTCTTTCAGCACCACAGCTTGAACCAGCGCTAGGAAGAAAACCCCAAAATATAAACCAAAGTATGGCTACATGGAAGTTTATTTTCTGCCATGCTGGATAGATCTTCTGTGGAGAATCAGGAGGTTATTTAATTTGACAAAAACAATCCCTTCGAAAGCAAATATCTGATTCACTTTCTTCTTCTTCTCTTTTAAACAACCGCTGGATTTGATTCCACTCCTCAAACCACTGATTGATTTGATGTCACCTGTTGAAATGAAAGTGTTAAAAGTCATTTTCTGAACAAATTTTCTGTGTGAAAGTTCAAAGTCAGTGCGTCTGTTCAGTGCAATATGAGGGGAAAGTCCCAACCCAGCATTGGAAAGACTTTATTCAAGACGTGACTTTTTTTTATTTTTATTTTTTTTTTAGCTCAGTAAAGAACTGATAGTTTTTTCACAAGTTAAAAGTTATTTGTTAAAAGATCCATTCGTATTCTAATGTACTTTGTATTTAGTCCCAAGAACAATAGGAAAACTATCATTTTTAAAGGTTACAAAACTACATGAATGCATTAATCTAACATGAGCGTAATCAGGGAGTTTCGTTTGGAACAAAACATAAAGATTTTGGAAGTTGCACATTACGCACAGAGAGTGAACATGTTGTCCTCCACTCTTCTCCTCTCCGTTGAAACTTTCCGTTCTGCTCCTCCACTCACCTCTCTGACACTCGTGATAGATAGAAAGAAGAAGAAAAAAACTCACCACTGACTGTTTGTTTAGTGCTTCAAGTGGCACGCGTCCGGCGCGCTGCACCGGGGCAGGAGCCCAAGGTGAATCCACGCGACTGGAGGGCGTGGCTAGAGCCCCATCCACACGTATTGAAAAGCAGTGGCGTCTCTCCTCGAGGACTCAGTAGAGCTTTGAGGTGCGCGTGAGGCAGCAGCCAAGGGACTGCCCCCAACTGAAACAAGTGGAACATAACACGTGAACGGCACGAGCGGGACGCACCCCCTCGAGACTTGGGTGATTTTCTTTATAAGTTTGTTTTATTTTTCTTGGAATGGACATCACAGCCAAGATGGAAATTAACCTCAGCCAGCAGCAGCTCCTTCCACCCGCATGCTACTTCTCCTCCTCCGTGCCGCAGAGCATCCAGCTGAGCCCGAGCGGCAGCAGCCAGAGCAGCGGGAAGTCTGCGTCCAAGCAGCCGAAGAGGCAGCGCTCCTCCTCCCCAGAGCTGCTGCGCTGCAAGCGGAGGCTCAACTTCGCGGGGTTCGGCTACAGCCTGCCGCCGCAGCAGCCGCACGCCGTCGCCCGGAGGAACGAGAGGGAGCGGAACCGGGTCAAGCTGGTCAACAACGGCTTCGCGACCCTGCGGGAGCACGTGCCCAACGGAGCCGCCAACAAGAAGATGAGCAAAGTGGAGACGCTGCGCTCGGCCGTGGAGTACATCCGCGCCCTGCAGCAGCTGCTGGACGAGCACGACGCGGTCAGTGCGGCGTTCCAGTCCGGGGTGCTGTCGCCCACCATGTCGCAGGGATACTCCGCAGACATGAACTCCATGGCGGGGTCACCGGTGTCCTCGTACTCGTCAGATGAGGGCTCCTATGACCCCCTGAGTCCAGAAGAGCAGGAGCTGCTGGACTTCACCAACTGGTTCTGAGCATCCGTATGAGGTAAGAACCTAAAGATGTGAACTAAAAAAAACAGATTTCTACAGATACAGCATTCATGATAGACACAATGATCAGTCGTTTAACATATTGCATCTCTTTTCCTTTTTACAGAAATATGGATCAACTCATTTAACTGTTGTAGTGCGCTTGGGATGGTCCCGGAGAAGGCTGGCGGTCCATAACAACAAGACACACTGTCAAAGCCTTTTGGTCCCGCGTCCTGAACGACCGGTCCTCCCAGACTGACAGACAGACAGACAGACAGACACGGCCTTAAAAGTCCTGAAAACTTCGGGGTGAAATCAGGCCAGAGATCAGCGCCAAAGGATTAAAGAAAGTTGGATCTCCTGACAGCGTGGGAATCCAAGCTTCTGTGCATTCGTCCACGATTTAAAACAAACAAACCCTAAAGTGAATTCACGCTCTTCAGCAGCACATTGAAAACATTATTTAATACGCCGCTCTTCAACTATGCTAAACCCAATCACAGAACAGCAGACCCTTTGGTAAACCTCTCAGAAAAATGCTTCCAAGTCGCGGATTTTATTCTATGAAATTCTATATCGAACTCTTGTTTTTTTTTTGTTTTTTTTTAAATATATTAAGATATTTTTGTATGTAAGAGATTTATAGATGTTTTGTACACATCCTTTTTGTATATATTTTTGTCTATATATTGCGAAAGTTGCTTCTATACCTCCTGCCTATGTAGACGTGTAGTCTATTATTCTCTGGCTCTTTTTGTTCATGAGGTTTTTCCCAGAAGGAGTTTGACACTCCGCCTTTTTATTCTATAGCACCGACGTGTCTTATTTAATAGCAAAACCATGTTATTGCATTAAAAATGTCATGAAGTTAACGATGATCAAAACTTATGCAGCTACTGTCCAAACAGAGCGCAATGACCATGCATTGTCTCTCTACACTGCCAGCTCTATGTTGTCTTCACATAAAAAAAAGTCTTATAACCATATTTTCTACACTCAAGTCCAAAATAAAAATGATTTGCTACTGAATTGTTTTTATGTCATGTCTTATTTGGGTTGGTGTTTTTAAGGGTGGGGAGGAGGGTCCTTAAGTTACAGCTCATGGTGTGTAGCTATAACAGAAGGGAGGATGATGGAGAGAGGATATGATATGATGCTGCAAAAAGCCACTTTTACGCACATTTTACGCACAGGAAAACTTCTCTCTCGTCTGTAGAAATGCAGACCAAAGTGTGTTGTAGAAGTTCTCAGCTACAGATCACTCATCCAAATTCTCAGTAATCCACTCTTGTCTTTTTTTTTGTAAAATGGGACAGTAAATACAAGAGAATTGATCCCTCACGCATAGGCGAAAAAAGTAAATCTTGAGCCACAGGCGCGTAAAATAGAAGCCCTCTGTGTTTGTTTCTGAGCATAAACATATATATATATAGATTATATATATGATTACCGTGGTTAACCTGCAGCATAGTCATACAAAGGACCGATAGTTGGAAGTTTATCTTAAAAAGTTCTCAAACAAACACCTTTTAAGATAAAGAGAATGTCCTGGAAAGTTGTGGTCGCCTTGTCCTCTGATTATGGACTGTTTGCATCATACAGCGTCTGATGATGCTTTTAATTTAATGTTTTTATGTTAAAAATGAAAACTAGATAGAAGTCCAGTAGTTATAACTTTCTTGTACATAAACAGGCTGCACAGAAACAGACTGTAAGCGTTCAGACCCAAACTGGTTTCCTCTCAACTTTCCAAAACGAGTTCAACTTTGTGAAAAAATAACGAGACGATTTCTTTACGAGTCTTTACAATCTGCAGAGAAGAAGGAATGCCAAATGCCTGGTTACACTCGACGATCACAGGGAGGTTTTCAAGGTGGAGCGCGTGCTTTGTGTAAAACGAAGTTTGACAGGTAGGACTGAAGGCTGCAGCCGGGCGCGTGTCTGCTGTAATGAGTGAATGGAGTCTGTCGGGTGGTCGAGTGGAGACACGGAGCTGAACTGGCTGATGGCGTGTGCCTCCTCCTGACAGCAGCATGCCGCTGAACACACACACACACACACACACACACACACACACACACACACACACACACACACACACACACAGCACCTGGTATGTGTGTGAAGCTCCTCTTGTGTTTTCTAACTCAGATGAATGATTTCAGATTTAGGAATCAAAAGTTTTGGCTTAAATCTCAGTTTTTATCTAAAGAAACAAATGATTTCCAAATGAGAGAAACAAACAGAAACAGTCGTGATTCCTCCAGCTGTTCTCAAAGGAGAGTTCATGGGCCACCAGGGGGCCATAAGGGGGGGGGGGGGGAATTGAAAAATGAGCAGGACTGCCAGCTCAGAGTACTGTAGTCAGTAGAAGCAGATTTGTAAAGAAAATGACTTTTTAAGTTTAGACTCTTACTTTCATCCTTATTCTGCTGAATCAGTGAAAACTACAGGAACAAGATTCAGTGTATTGTCTCTTCCATAACATACTCAGTCATATTTGAAGTCTACATGTTGGTAGTTATTCTTTGTTTCTATGAATGGTTTCCAAAATGTTTGGGAGTTATACTTATGGAAGTCTAACTATCAAGTTAAAACTAGAAAATAAAAAAACAAAAAATATAAAGTTGACCTCAGACATATGTGTTGGCACATCTGTAAGTTGGCGCTATATTATGAAAAAAAAACATATTTTCCCCCCTCAATATGTGTGAATAAAGCTCTTATTTATATGTACAAGAACATTTCAGCATTAGAGCTTTCATTTCACTGCCAGAAAAATAGTAAAATCAGCTTTTTTCAGCTTTATTTATTTATACAAAGACTCAAAGACAACATGTGGCACCAGATTCTACAATATACAATAAAAGAAAAAAACACAACAGCTGACCGGCTGCATTACAGGTCACATATACACCTCCATGTTAGCAGATGGGACAGGGGTCAAACTAGAAAGTAAAAAAAAAAAACACGTGCACATTTTGAAATAATCTGTTCTGAGGGATCTTTGATGTTTGATCGTTAGCCGAAGTGGAGAGGGGTCAATTGCACAGTTCCACCAGCCAGCTCTGCCCTGCACATATCACCAGCACAGTCGGCGCCATTTGAGGGGTATTTTGGCTTCACTTTATACATGTGAAGTAGATGGAGACGCGATGTCCATATTATCGATATCTTTATTTGTTCAGAGCCAACTCGTAACTAATGTTATCTCAATACACTTGCAAAGTTACAGTGGCAAGAATAAATGTCATTTAAGAGGCAGAAACCTTAATCAGACCCGGACTCATGTTGAACAGTCAACTACTAAAACTGTGTTGGGAGTGGAGGGGTGGAGGGGGGGGGGGGGAATGGGGAGGTTGTATTTCTATACAGTCATTGCTTGGTAGATCTGCTTGGTCACTGTGGATGTTTTTAAATCCTCTGTGAAATCTCTTGAGTCCAGGCTTTCTGCGTCGCTCTGCAGATCGTTTTAGTGTTTTTTTTTTTGTTTTTTTTTAAATCTCCTGTTTGAGTTTATATTTGTGTTGAATCTGTGTTGCTGTTTTTCTTAGCCGAGTCAGCTCACGACAAACCTGGCTGAATAGAGGTTCCATAAATTAAATGTTTGGCAACTGGGTAAGTCAGCAGAACTAAACATGTGCGTCTTCTTAAAGTGTACTTTTATAATCATGTTGCAGAGTGACACTTCATTCTCATATTTATTTTAATTCTCCATGAAGACATACGCTGCTTACAGGACGTCCCCCGGTCTAACAGTCGTGGTTTTGCAGCCTGTCTGAGTCCATTATGTTTCCCTCCTCGGCGGTCTGTCAAGCGTGTACGAGCCGCAGGAGAGCACGGCCATATCTAATTGGCAAAGCGCGGGCTAAACAATGGCTCGAACTATATTAGATGAATATCTCATTGAATATCATTCATCAGTGTTGATTAAGTTGGATAGAAGAGGACAAAAAAAAAAGTCTGAGCGTGCATCTTTGCTCAGATATTGTTTTTTTTTTTTCAGAACAATGCGAGGCTGTTGCGTCATGAAGATTTACATGATGAACTCTGCGTCCACAGCAGCTTGTTCTCAATAAGAGGCAGGAGTTAAGAGGCTTGATGCGACACATGTAAAAGTGCTGTGGTGTGTTTTGACTGAGACAAACCCCTCACTGCTGGAGAACATTTCAGGACCACAGACAGCACTTCACAGCTCTCTGCAAATCTTAAGAACAGAACTCTTAATACATATTTCTCATCATCTCAAACATTTTATCACCTAAAGGAAGAGGAAAGTGAAAGCCCTCGATATGTTTAGGCCATAAATCATTGTGGGACAAAAGGGAGATTATGTGACGCGTTCAACAGAGACCAGATCAAAGAAACCCACAAACCAGTTTACATGATATGGGGGCGTGGCACTGACAAAGGCTGCGCAACGGATAATAACAAATGAAGACTTATTGTGTTCAATATGTTGTGTGGAAGAATGTAAATCGTGGATTATGTAGACTTTCAGATCAACACAAACGCTCTCCTCCACATGATTTATGCACACTCCCATGGCCCATCAGGGACAGAAACTGCTGCTGAAGAGAGCTTAAAAACATCTGAAAACAAGTTTCAAGAATATAAAATGCATCTCAACGTTGATTCTGTTGTGATACGTTTGACTTTTTAGGCCATATAATTCTGCCACTAGCCACAGCTTCCCTGAGTGGGCTGGGCCGTCTTCCTTCCCCACATGTGGAGGCAGGGCTAATGGTCGCACAGGGAGGGAGGGGTTCACACACACACACACACACACACACGTATGAAACATGTATGAGCCTCTGAGTGAAACACAGATGAGCTGAAGGAAGAGTGTGAACACAGAGCTCAGAACAACAAATCCAGAGAGGGGGGGGGGGGGGGGGGATTGTATCAAGTCTTTACTACACAATCAGGTATATTTAATTTGTGCTATATTAATGTTCAGAATGTCGCATATTATCTTAAACTTCTCTTTTCAAATAGTGTAAGCACCAAGCAGGTTGAAGGTCTTTTTGTCTTTTAAACTTTTCATGTTATCACCTGTGTTCACTTTTCAGAGGCACCTGATATCCCCGCAGTCGACGAAACTGTTTTGTTTCAGATGTTAAGAGAAATCACTTAGAACAACAAAGCGCTCTGATGATCTGATTGGCAGTAATGCGGATACCTGAGCTGTCGGCCGGCAGACATCACAGCGACTTGAGTTCAGAGGTCGCCGGAGCTATCGAGAGGGTTGGCGATGACCGACTTGTGAATGAGCATGAAGAGGGGCAGGTAGGCCAGGAAGTCGAGCAGGTCCAGCGGGGGGATGTGCTGCAGCTCCAGCCTGACGGCGGCCTCGTGCTCCAGTCGGATCCCCCCGGCCTTCAGCTCCAGCAGAAGCTGCTCGGCGCTGATGAAGCCCCGCTGGGCCGCGCTGTCTCCTCGCTGCTCCTCCAGGAGGAACAGGAACAGTTGCTACGGGAGGCAGAATAACAGTTTTAGGCACAAATAAGGATGGAAAAAGAAGGGAAACAGGCTTTAGAGTGTGTGTGTGTGTGTGTGAGTTATTGTGTGTGTTTGTGTGTGTGTGTGTGTGTGTGTGTGTGTGTGTGTGCTCCTGTGGGTAGCCTCGGATTACCTCAACCTGTTTGCAGGCTTGTTTGCGTGCACCTGTTTGCACAGTTAACGCAGTCAAGGTAATAATTGTTGGGGGGAGAGGGAGGTAATCCTTCTGGCAATTAGCCCCCCCCCCCCCGCCCCCCAACAGCCTCTCCAGTTAACAACCCTATCCCTAACAGGTCTGTAATTACACAGCCTCCCCTACCTGGCCAGAGGCTTCAGTTTCCACACCCTCGGCCACACGCTTTCATCTTCCTCCTGCCTCTACTTCCTCGTATGAATGAGGGCCGGGCCCTGCGTGAGCGGCCAGCTGGTCGGCCCCCGGTCCCCGGTCCATCTAAGATGAGCCGTGTTGTCCCGGGCTGATTACAGGACTGGGCGGAGTGGACGGCATGTTCACTGCTGGGCACTTTAATGAGATTAGGCTCTCGCTAATCTATGAAAAGGGGAAAAGCACCCCTCTCTCTTTCTCCCCTCATTTCTATGCATGAGGGCCGAGTATTTCCCTTAAAAAAAAAAAAAAAAAAAAGGAGCTAGCATTTCAAAGCATGCTTTGGAATTGCTCCTCAAAGTGTTTACCAGTGTTCGCTTCCTTAGAATTCAACCTGCGGAGCGGAGAGGCATGAATGCGACTCATTTCAGAGTTAATCTGATGTTGCATGGAGGGATTCAAGTGCACCTTATGAAAACAAATCTGAAGAGTAGAAACATGTGGAACAGGGTTCTTCTTCTGCACATTTAAGACAAAGAGTAAGTTTTGATGCAAGCTAACATTTGGAATTACCTTTGCTTTGAAGAGACGCACTTCGAGCGAGCGGAAGTCCATGTCGCTGATGAGTGATCGCATAAACTCGCTGCGAGAGAAAACAGGAAAATGAATGCGCCGGTAGCGGTTGAACAAAGTTTACAAAAGTTTATCTTTGATTTTTTTTGTTTCACAAGGTTGGGGGGGGGGGGGGCTGGAAGCAGAGGTCGAAAAATCGTATCCTGCTTTCACATGGTCGCAGAATAATCGTAAAGATGAGTCCCAAACATGGAAAAGTTTTGAAAATCACAACAACTTATGAAGTCATGGTAACGTTTGGTTTCCTCATCACATCATCCCATTTAAGAGTTATTTTTTCTGTTTTTGCATATCGATTTTAATCTCTCATGACGTCGTAACCACTGCATATAAAACTCAACTCGTCGTTTTTGTAGCATCCATGATGTTTCCTCGCTACTATCGCCCAATATCAGAGCATTTTAGGAATGCAGGGTTAGCCATTAGAGCTTAAGATGGATCCTACACATCCCAGAATGCAACTCAAAGCATCTAGTGTTACATCACGTCTGTCTGCTGAACGCCAACACCCTGACTTTGCAGGTTTTCTCTTCTGCGTCTCCAAACCCGATAAGACGATCGGGGTAAGTCTTCAGATTTTTAGAGCTCATTTTTTTTACCCCTGAACAGAGCTGTTGTGGATCACACAATCTCTCTCTTGTGCCTCTGTAGACAAATTCAGGACAGCCGGTTTGGCGGGTGAGTTTTGGCGGGTGTTGTGTGTTCGGAGAGATGTGATGGTAAAGTGTTCTGAGCCCTTTGTGGTTGCTCACAGTAGCCTGGCTGCCAAACAATACGTGGGCACACGTGGACATCCCGCCACAGTAACGGATAAAACTGCTCTGATTTTGGGACACTGGGGTGTTGGGGTGGGGTGGGGGTTTGGCTGGAGCAGGGTGAGTTGGGTTTTTTTTTTGTGTGCGAGGTTTTTGGGGAGGGGATTCAGCACACTCTGGTGCAATGTGAGTGCCGGCAGACCAGCAGAATCTAGGTCCGCACGGACAATTGAAGAGGGAGACACGACCGCTTGTGTTCCTTCCAGTCCAGCGTGTGGCACAGCGACGGCCGCCCCGTCTCTTAACGAGCGCCCGGTGTTAATGAGCCCCCTCCTCGCTGTGCGTTCAATGGCCAATGTTGGAGTGAAGAATGGACCAAGCGCTGGGCCAACGAGTGCAGTGAACGCCTGAGTGCTCGCAGCACCGCGATTGGCCCTCGTCCTCCAACCAGGGTGTGGGTGGGCGGGGGGGGGGCTTGACGGGGATGAAGCGAGACAGGGCAGCTAATGATCATTAATTGCACTTGGTTTGCAGTAAAAGAGTCCAAACGCTGGTGTGCTAAGGACACTGGCGTGATAATGGCGAGCGTAAACGAGCAGGCTGGGGGAGCGCTGATGAACCGCGGGGAGGATAATAGCAGCCCAACCCATTTCTCTTTGTTGGCCTCCCCCTGGCACCCCGCTGTGACACAGCAGACTTCTCGCTTACGTAAGGCAACAACATTTTGGCGGTCTCCTCGTCGGGGAGTGGGTGTACGGCGAGGCGGGGGGGGGGGGGTAAAGGGATGCAAATATATTCTGACCTAGTTTGATTTGACAGAATTGAGAGTTGTTTTTTTGGATGTTTTTTGAGCGGGCTGCGGTGACGCCGTGCTGACAAAGTGAAGGAGGAGGAGGGACAGTTTATGATGTGATGGCTGATGAAACAATTTAAAGCAGAGAGATGATTAAAATAAAGTCCTGAATGATGCTAAACTTCTGTAATTTCTACTTGACATGGTTAGATCGCAGGGCAGAGAGAGAAATACGTTTTTCTGCCTTGCCTATGGAGTAAAAGTGCAATTGGGATGCAGTCAACATTTTTCTTTTTTTTTCCCCAGAAACATTCAAAAACCCAGTATCACTTCTCCCTATAAACAAACCTCCCAGTAGTAAAAGTCTCTTCTTTGTGGCCACTTATAAATATCGTGATCGATAAACTGTGAAGGAATCCTAACATGAAGAAGATGAACTGATTTCAGCAGCAGCTCAGCTCCCAGCCCCCATTTTTTCTCCGTCTAACCAAAAGTGTCACAAAACTTTCTTTTGTTTTTTTTCTGCCTGTATTTAATTATTTTCTCTTAAAATAAAGAATTTTGCATGAAGAAAAAACTTCCTTTAACATCAGGATACCATAAGATTATAGTATGAAAAAGGACAGTCATCTTTTTTTTTGTTTTTGCCTTCTACAGAGCTGGTTTCTGTTTTCTGCTGTGTCATGTTTCCTGCAGCATAAGCACTTCTTCTTCTTCTTCTCAATCTTCTTCTTCTTCTTCGCTCCCTGACTCATTAAGTCAGTTCAGTGAAATTCCAGGAACGAGGAGACTTACGGTAACTCTCAGTGCACAGGCATGCATGCTCACAAAGGGGGCCGTAGTGACAATAACAATGACCTCGATGCTGTTTTGGGGGGATGGGGGGGGGGGGGGGGGGGGGGGGGGGAGTCCTGTATGGCAATGTGCTTGTTGGCGGATCATGTGACTTCCCCTGAGGGAATGCCGGCGCTGTGTGAGGTGGACTTGTTGGGGAGCACAATGCTGCAGCACACAGGGACAGATGGGCTGAGTCAAGGGCCAAAACAGCACGAAACAGAGGAGTGAGAGGTACGCGACAAGAGAGCCGAGCGGAGATTAGAGGGACGGACAGTGAAATCTGGCAAAGAAAGGAGGAGAGTGACGGGGGTGGGGGGAATGGGGGTGGGAGGGTGCAATTAGTGCGAGGTAAAACCAGGAGAAGAATAAGAAAGTAGATATAAAAACATGGGCAGCAGCTCCTCAGATTTCAAAGCCTTACATGATCAGAAAGACTGATTGTGTAACTACTGTTGCAGCTCATTTCTAAGACAGGATTAGAGACAACAGGATTAAGTGAAACAGGTAAGAGGATCAGTTGAGTTCAGTTGGGATGAGATGACAGAAGGATGCTTTTGTTTTCTTCTTGTTTGGGCGCTGGCATTATGAACGCCCGTCTTCCTGCTTCGTCTTATTTAAATTGCAAAAGAGGAGTTTTTGTGCAAAGAGGTTTAATGTAGTCATTCATTATCATTACTATAATTGCCTCCATACAGAGCAGACACCCTGGGTTTTTTTTGGGGTGGGTGGGGTGGGGGTGTGGGGTGGGGGGGGGGGGACCATGTTCAGGCCTCCTCTAATAACGCCACACAAAGGGCCACGGCCGTAAATCAGAGGACCCGTGACCCTGGCCCCGGCCTCGCTGAGAGGGAGCTCTCACTGTGGGGTGAGTGCTCCGGGAGCAGGCCTTGACCCTCGGGGACCTCCAGAGAAGGTCTTGGCTCCACGCTCTCCTGTCTGTCGGAAGCTTCACACACCCCGGGGCGGGAGAGAGGCGATGTGTGTGGGAATCTGAGGCATATGGGGGCATAATGTAAGAGACACGAGGACGCTAAAGGCCGAGTTCAAATCAGAGTGTTCAGAGTCCGTCTGTGCAGGGTTCAACGTAGAGATGTGACTTCTTAGAACGGGCAGGAAATGCTCTTATTAACCTTTTTATTGGTTAAGGCCACAATGTTGTACTTTTTACTACGATGAATTAAATATCATACGCCTCGATAAATGCTGAAGACGATATCTTCCCTCTATCACGTCTTGTCGAGTAGATTTTGGTTGAATTTGAGTTTCTTTTAAATCACTTTATGAAATCTTTTCATGTTTGAAGATTTATTTGTTTTCTTGTTTGAGCATCTACTTTCAAATCACTTATCAAAACTCACCTCTTCAAACAAGATTTTAATGTATGATTGTGAAGTATTTCCTGTTTTCTGCAGTTTTACCTTTATTGTTGTTATCTTTATGATTTGTGTGTAATGTTGCAATGTCTGTTAGTCTGTCTTTACTGTGCTGTTCTTTCTGTTTTTTAACAATTGTACAGTGTCTTTGACTTTTTGAAAAGCACATAAAATGAATTATTATTATTATTATTATTATTAATGTTATTGGCCGTTTTGAGTGGCAGGTTTGTGTTTCAGTGAAATCTGTTTTCAAGACGTCATTATTGACAGATAATTCAATAGATGTTTATTTTTTTTTAAAGTGTCCTAATCAGGTTTTTTGTACGGAAGCCCCAAGAGGACATGTATCCATACATTTTACTGGATTGTCCTGGGATGTGAGTCACTCTCTCGGTTGTTCAATTTGTTCATCCTGTCACCTCGGGATGACGATGCTCCCGTGATAAGTCGACAGCTGTTTTCTCGAGATCTTGAGACGCTAGCTTGCGAAGAAGGGAAAATGAGCGTTGTTCTCCTGAGATCTCAGAAATGAAACAACTAAAATGTACAGGTTATTACGTGAAAATTGAGTAAAAAACAAAGTGTGTATGTGGATGAATAGTTCAACAACAGTTCCAAGCAGTTCTTAGTAAAACATTTTGTGGAGTTTAACTAAAGTTACATCAATCTATGTGTATATATGTATAAGAAAATATGAAAATTCTTCAATTCAAAGTGATATAAATCAGAAAATCCTCACATTTAAAAGCTGTAACTAAAGATAGTGTCGCTCTTCTGATCGATAAATGACTGCATCCTTTTCCAAACGGACATTTGAAGTGTTTTTTGAATATGTGGCCATTCAAAATCCAGACTCATAACTTTGACTTCTAACAGTCACATAAAACGTCTGAAGACAGAAGATGAAGAGGATCAGAGAGAGCGCCCCACACACGACGACATAATCAGCGAAACCAAACTTGTGAACACACTCTTATTCTTTTTTTTATGGCGGGTCAGAGAGACTCGTCTTCCTGTGTCTCTCTGAAGGAGGAGCGTGTCGGCGGCTGACGTCGTCACTTACTCCATGGAGGCGATTTTCTGAGCCAGGCTGGTGATCACAGCGAAGAGCCTCAGGTCCACGAGTCCATCTGTCACTCTGAAGTCCACCATCTCCAGGATCTACAAGAAGAAACACACGAGGCCATCAGTGCTTTACAACTCTAGACTGGAATATCTTGACTACTGTCGGATGGATTCACGATCCTGTGAGGAGGAATCACACGGTTTAAGAGAATCACTTGATCCTACATGAAGGGTGCTCATGAGGCAGACATTTGTGCTTTTTAGTTAACATTTCTTAGTGGATTTCCAGGGATTATGACACCCATATTTAATCGAGTTTGTTGACTTCCTCTAGTGCTGTAATCGCGGCAAAATGTGACATTGTCCAACACAATTTTTTTCCTGAAAAAATACCTGCAAACTAATGTTTCACATCAGCTCGATTTCATCATGCTAAACACACATAGCACATGTTTCAAGATTCAAGATTTTTATTTGTCACATGCTCACACAGATGTGCAGTGAAATGTAAGGACTGTTCCGCAAGGCCATGCAATAAACACTCAAATTACTAATATACATATGTACAGTAATATAGAAATATAATGTAAAAAATAAAAATGTACAAAAGATAAAATATAGAGTAATGTAAACAGTGTAAAGTGTCAGTGTGTAAAGTATCCAGGGTCCAGTAAAATAGAATATAATGTAAAAATGAAAAAATAATTATTTGAATGTAAACAGTGTAAAGTATCCAGGGTGTCAAAGTGGAATGTGCAGATTGTAATGTGTGGTGTGTGTGCATCATGTAGTCACAGTTCTGTTTTGTTTTTAACTGAGGAGAGTGGAGTTAACAGTCCGGACAGCCTGAGGAAAGAAGCTCTTCCTGAGTCTTTCTGTGTTCGCCTTGATGTGTCGAAGGCGCCTGCCAGAGGGTAGCCACGTAAACAGTCCGTTGTATGTGAAATACACACACATGCACAAACAGCATCCTATGGACTTGCACTAATGGAGAGATGTCAGAGTGAGGGGGGGGGGGGCTGCACATGAAAGTGCGCTCGAGCAGTTTTGGGGGGTTCGGTGCCTCTGCAGTGCTCAGGAAGTAACCTGGCACCTCTCCAACTTCCAGACCAATTTCTATACTTTGGTCCGCATCGGTGACCCTTCAGTTCCCAACCCCAAGTCCCCACAGACTGACCTACTGCCGCCTTTATGAGCAAACGAGCGCCTGTCTGAGGATTTTGATTTGGCTGATTGGTGTTTTTTTAGTGTCACATTATGCATGCATAAGTAGAGATATAAGCCGACCCTGTAGACGAAGATCTCCTCTTCTTCAGACAGCAGCTCTGCAGGCAGGATGTTTTTGAGAGCGAGGAGAACCTGAAGGCAGGAGATGTAGCCGTCGCCGTCGCCGTCCTCCTGAGAAGAAGAAGAAACACCGTCAGCACCAAAAATATTAGAAAACTATACAGCATTAATGTGCTTGATGTCATTTCTGCATTACAAATATATATTTTTTTTTCATGTTTGGCTTTCAACGCTGCTGTAATCGTGGTTTAAAGATCATCTGAAGACTTCAACGACACGAACATGAAAACATCGAATCGAGAAGCCGAGAGGAGGACGTCCTCCAGAAAATCAGAAACTGGAATACTCACACGGCACATCAGTCCTGAAACATAATTGCATATCACAGCTTCACACGGCCTCTTAAATACTCTCTCTACACTTTCTTACATGTATATATAATACACAATATCTAAAAATGAAACAGCCAAAACTAAAGACATGTAACTTCAACTTATATCAGTATTTCCTTTTGAGTTCTGGGAAACTGTAAAAGAAGGAAAATGACTCGCCTGGTTCCAAACAACCAGAGTCTCATTTTACAGCGAGAGAAAGTACAAAAGATTTCGAGGAAATATAAAAGATTGAACAATCTTTCCACTTACTGCTTCAAAAGCTCTTTTGTACTCAGCCAGCTTCTCCTGACTGAAAATGCAGAACTTTGCCAAGAAGTCGACTGCAGAGAGAGTGAGAGAGAAGACAAAGAAGACAAACTTTTAGAGCTTGACGGAGTATCAGCTTCACTCCTGACTACCCAAGAGCAAAAATATCACTTTAGAAGACGCTTATTTTTTTTCCTTTGTGGTGCATTTTTGATTTCCGGACAGGCTAACAACATTCAGCCTCTGTGTGTGTGTGTGTGTGTGTGTGTGTGTGTGTGTGTGTGTGTGTGTGTGTGTGTGTGTGTGTGTGTGTGTGTGTGTGTGTGTGTGTGTGTGTGTGTGTGTGTGTGCAGAGCAGATTAGAGTAATATTTCTCTCCTGTGGTCGCTCTGGGGTCACGGAGGGTAGGCGACACAGGGTGAAGAGTTCACAGGGAGTCCAGTGGGCCTTGATTGGTTTGGAGGTGGGGTCGAGGGGACAGAGGGGACACTTAGCCGCTGAATAGATGATGGAGACCCAGCGGACGAGACCTTGAAATAAAACAAAGGATTCCACTCTAAACTTTTAAATGAGAGTTTAGAGCGGCGACCAGGAAGCAACCTGGGTAACATTTAAAATTTCTTATCATTTACATTTAATATTATGACTCTGAGGCTCATCGGAGCTGAAATCTAAAAAACTGATTGTAGGTCCATCATCAGAAACTAGAGGGCGACTATTTTTGGGCGTACTGTTTGATGGCAGAAAGACCGGATAATCTTTGGACCAAGCTCGTCAAGTGTGAGAATTTTCAGCTTTATTTTCTGATGGCTCTGAAAACTTTCAAGAGGTTTTTAATGCACATCTTTCTGCACATTAATTATCTTTGTACTTTTGTATTATCTGTATTTTGTCCTCTGCATTTTCATTAAAAAAAAAAAAAGAATTTCCTTTGACAGCTTGCAACGTGATTCGGAGAGAAACGGTTTTGGGATTTTTTTTTTCTGGATGTCCAAGTATGTATGGCAAAATAGAAAATAAAGAAGTCTGACTTAAGTAACTGCTTCATTTCTACGTGTGCAATTAAAACAACTCACCTCAAAAGTGTGTGTGCAATGTAATATCTTCACGTTAACTTCTGTTTTAAAAAAGAGATTTTAATAAACCTGCCTCGGCATGACATTTAAAACTTTAGACTTCAGCACTGGTTTAAATAGAAGCCACCAAAAACAGGATTGTTCTTGTACATATATCTGAAAAGAAAAGCACCCTAAGGTAAGAATCTTAAGTGTCTCTTGTGAATTTGTGACTTATTATTGCCTTTTTATGTTTGAACCCTGAAACAACTTAAAAGACTTTTAAGCGACAGAGTATCTTAATTCAGACTTAAATGTAATGATTAATGTCCAAGTCCCCAATATAAAAACGATGATTACACCAGGAGGACAAACTGAGGCTAACCACACCCATGAATATTTCAGCAGGCAAATTTGGGAGGGTGAGTGACTTAGAAAAAAAAACGGGGCAGAAAATGGGGCTTTTAAGCTGCTGCCACTTCAATTTAGGAGATGAGAATGAGTCTACTGAATAATGGATCTATTCATTGGTTTGGAGAAGAAAGAGGAGCAACAGAGTTGATATCAGTCTGGACTTAAACCCCTGGACCTCTGGGGTTTCTCCACAGTAGCAGGGGGGCTGTTTGAATCCGCCATTTATCAGCTTAGGCCTAATCAAAACCAGGCCTTCCCTGGCCTCGTCCTTTCACATGCAAAATGCGACATTCGCATCCAGTCAACTTGACTTGTTAAAGCTTGATTGATCAAAAAAAAAAAAAAAAAAAAAACCTGCGGACTGGCTTCACGCATCTGTTTGCAAATATCTTGTGATGAGAGAGGAGATCTGCAGGACCGGGATCTGCTGGAGTCGCCACATGGGATCAGGCGGAGGATTTAAAACCTGCTCTCTTCAAAAGATGCAAACACATTCACACACAGTGGCTGCATCAGTGCACCGGTCAATCAGCTAAAGAGAAATGGCAGCTTGTGTGTGTGTGTGTGTGAGAGAGAGAGAGAGAGAGAGAGAGAGAGAGAGAGAGAGAGAGAGAATGTATCCATCCTTCTCTTCTTTAAAAAAGGGGGCTGCAGAGGCGACCATCTGCAGGAGAGCTGACGTGCTGAGGCGACTTCTGTAAGTCCACCAACACGGATGTGAACATATAACGCTGTGAAGGAGAATCCATGAAAGTTTGTTTTCTTCTTTACCGACCTGCATGAACCAATCAGGCGTCTGCTTGCTGAGCTGACAAATATTTATTTCGATCCGTAGTCTCAAGTCTTGAGAATCCAACTTCCACAGGACGAGCATAACATATAATACTCATTAAATATTTGTCCTCAGAAGTGAAAATTTGAGTCAAAAGCCAAAACAGATGTTGACAGACATTTTGAAGAAGCATATGGGACCATGGGAGTTATGATACAAAAATATCCAACAGCACGCACATCTGAATCGTTGAGCACCGGGCTCGGGACAAAAAATATATCCAAAGACAGAAGGAAGACTAAATCTGCACACTAGAAGTTGCTCCAATTCACCCCTAGGGGGCCGAAACTTTCAATTAAATATTAATTAAAGCAGCTTCTGGTGTGCGGACTTACTACTTATGCAATCATATAAAGTTTATATCTAAAAGTTCTTTACATGATGTTCTAATGAAATAGCCAGTTTGCAGATTTTGTTCTAGACATACTTTTGAGTTTTTACCCCTGAATGAGGGGAACAAATGACACGAACAGTCACCTCTAATGACGTTCAAGATGTCTCTAAAGCTTTAATACATTTTATTATTTCACTTGTTTTGCAGCTGTGCTCACTTTGAAGATGAAAACTCCAATCAATAAAACACACACTGTGTCTCTAATGCCGGTCAAATGTGCATTTTGATTTGTGTTTTTGCATCACATGTGTGGATATTGTGGTGAGTGACTCGGCACATGTTGCTGCAGATGATACACCTGAGCACACACAGTGGGCGGAGCTTTGTCTTCTTCAGATCGTGTGGGGGGAAACATGTTTGAGAACACACTTGACAATGACTGAAACGCTCTGATTTCTTCTAATCAAACTGGTAGTGTGCAGGATTTGACAAGTTTGACGTCCTATACGCACCTACTTCATGAGATTGTGTGACCACCTCCTTAAAATCATGGTTCAGTGGGATCTAAAAACGGACCTGGCAAAAACTGTCAAAAGAGGTGAAAAGACAAAAAGATGGAGAGAAAGGGAGAAGTGAATAATGCAGGAAGCGTCTAAGAAAGTTCAACTTCAACATCAGGCCTGATCACAACTTTGCCTGTTGTTGTCTGCACTGCTTCTATACACACACACGTAGTGCAGTGGTGCTGCAGCAGGTCGGGGGGGGGGGGGGTCCCTGGCTGAGGGGAGCACTCCGTCAGGGAATCATCTGGACAAAAGGTGCAGTGGAGTGAGAGATTGAGGGAGGAAGCGAGGGCGGGTGGAGGAGCGGGACAAAGCAGAGGCGGTAAAGCCTCCTGCCTGATAGCCTTATCTGATTCCACTCCAGCGCTTGATGGCTTTTTTTTCCAGCCTGCCTTTAAAGCGCACAGGTTGTGCCTTTGGTGTGAAGCCTAGCAGAAAATGTTAATCAAGAGAGGGACTGTGTGGAGAAAAGGGCGAGAGAAAGGGGAGAGTCACTCTGCTGGGGCCGTAATCTGTAATGAGACCGAGGCGATTCAGTTGCAATAGAGAGAGGAAGAATGGGGCTGTGATGATGATGATGAGCAGGGAGGTTCACTCTTTCACTGCCGTTTGTTTTTCTTGTTTTGTTCCTTTTTTTTTTTTTCCCCCTCTCTTGCCGAGTCACTGCTCGTGCAGCGGTGCACAGGCTGCAAACAGCCCCGCGGGTCACAACTCATTTAACACACGCTCGGACGTCGCTTTTTCCCCGTCTGGCAGCTGACAGATGAAAAACACTGCTGGCTGCTCACCTGACAACTGTCGGTGCTCATCTGTGTATGATTTATATTCCCTTGTTTTTTTGACCGCCACGCTTGTTTTGATAACGCCTCAAATGTGAGTGTCCCAAAACGGAATCAAACGTTGGGTCAGATTTGAAATTTTGTTGATTCTTTGTTCATCAATAAGATAGTTTTTAAATCTATCTATGAGTTCAAAGCATTCAGAGGTATTCTGAAATAAGCCACCAGGTTTAAGTCATACTCAAACAAAGAGAAGATTTGGGGTGTTTGTATTAAAGTGGTTGTTGACCTTCTATGTATTTTAATGTCTTAGTTTAAAGCCACTTTGTGTGAGCAGTGCAGGTCACTGATCTGTGGATAGATCCACCTGGGCTTACGGTTAAAAATTAAAGTGTCCCGATTGGAAAGTTTGAAAATATGGTCACACTACCCAAGCTATGTTTAGCCGCCCTTCACTTTGCTAGCAGAAGCTAGTTAGCCTAGCTTGCTAACTCACACCTTAAGATGAATTCAAACGTAAAAGCATAAAGAAAATGTTGTAAAATATCGGAAAACGGATTGCTTATCTAACTTATTGTTTAAAGTTAATTGGTTATTGTTTGTGTGACATCAGTAGATTAAAAAGGAAAAGAGCTTTAGTCGAAGGTACAACATAGTAGCTTAAAGTCTTTATATGTGATGTTTCACACTTAAATATAGAAATCAAGTATATCCTCTGAAAATAACTCTGTGAGTCATGACTGTCTACAATGGGTGTAACACCCGAGTCCCACTGTCTGTGATGTTTTCAGAGTTTTCAGAGTCCTATCTTCACTTTGTTTACATCGTCAGGACAGCGGCTGACTCCTCCCCTCGAGTATAAAAGTTGTTTAATTGAGGGACTAGAGAAAAGAAGAATAACATACTGTACTCACTGCTTAACTGTGTTTCTAGATCACGCTCATTTCAGGTAAATTTACATGCAGTGTGAAGATACGAGCATGATAAAGATCGCTAGCGTTAGCATGCTAACACAACAATGCAGCGCGAGTTGTTTTGGTTTCATGCTGGTGCTCAAGGGCGACATCTGCTGGATCAAAAAAAAATCACATATAAAGCCTTTAAAACGCATCTTTCCACAGAGCTGTTCCTGCAGATATCTCCATTTTGTGTCTTTACACATAACTGAGGAAAAATTCAAATTACTTGCCTTTTTTTTGGCTGATTTCGATTTTTTTGCATGCAGGATAAAGCTGTATATGTTTATTATCACATTTGAGCACTATGCCTTATTTAAAAGAAATACATTAAAAAGTTTATACTCCTCAAGCTGGCATCAGAATGTCTTTCCAGGGTCCCGTATACTCAGTATGAATGATGCAGACCATGCTGACCAGTTTGGTGATGTCATTTAAAATGTCATGAAAAAGCACCTCCATCACTAAATACTCCAACAGTGTCAGAGTAAGGATAACATTTATAACACACACACACACACACACACACACACACACACACACACACAGGGCTCTATTGTGTTTCTAACGAGTTCACTTGTTTGTTGCTCTCTTTCCCGCTTAATCCCAGACTTTTGTTCCTGCTCATCATCACACTGTATAAAGTGTCCCATAATTCCTTTTAACAAAGGTCACATTCAGCGCTGGAGAAGGAGGTGACCCCCTTTTTTTAATAGCAGGAAAATGTCAGAGTGCAACATGCCCCACATATACAGACCTAAAAATATGCGATTAAGAGCGCAAATTTAGAGCAGACAGCGTTCACACACAGCGAGGTAAACAGAGACTAAACCGCAGCACGCCCCATGAGAAATGGGTTTATGGGATGTTTTGGGTTTAAGTTGTTACATGTGATGATCCTGTAAATCTACCGCCGGAGTATGACGAGACAAAGCCTTAAAAATATGAAGTGTGAAGCTGAGAGATAAGGAGGTGAGAGTGTGACCTGTGAAGCAGGCCAAGCGTGTCGTTTCACAATAGTGCAGGATGAGGTATTGTCGGGCGTTTGGAGCACGCGTCCAATCAAAGGTAACCATCGAAGTCTTATCTGATAAAAGTGTGTAAAGGAATAAATAACACTTCATTGTAGAGGGACTGAACAGGTTTTCACACTGGTGTCAAACAACTTACTGCAGGTGCACAAGGAAGTCAACACTGTGATCATTCATTTATCAATAAAGTTAATTTTCCATACATTGATCTTCTGATCTTCTGGCCTTTGTAAGTAAATACAGAAATGTCATACAGCTTTAACAAGGCTTAAGGATTAAAGGATTAAGATTAACTTCCTGTGCTTACAGTGAGAAATGTCTTTTAAAACTCAAGGAAAAATGCTTTAATATGAATTTGAATAACTTATAATAACTTAACATTTTAGTCCGAGTATTTGATGAATTAATAAAATATGAATGGACACTACTCAGAACATTTTCTATTAAAAAAGACTGGTACACAATAAGAGGTTGAAGAAGTCATCAAGTGTTGCGAGATCGGAAAGAGTTATGCAATTGTTGAATTTGTTTTTACAATATATTTCCTTTTTCTTTCATTATCATTTAATCCATTTATCATTTACTTCATATATTTCCTTTTTCTTTTATTATCACTTAATCATTTATCATTTCATTCATATGTCATATAGTCAATACGACTTTTTTTTGCTTTTTTTTGCTTTTACATATCCTGTCAATCATGCATACATCCGAGGTGCCTATGCACCTGTGAGGTCAGGATAAGTGTGCCGTCGTGTGCCGACCCTGTGACCCTCGGAAGGTAAGCTTGAGCAGTCACACCACGGCACACTTCTACTGACTTTTACTACACACGTAACATCCTAGCGGGGAGAGATTACAGTTATTCCCTCTCCGGGGGGTAATCTAGAGTCCTGTACCAGGGGTTATTCTTGAATCTAATTATTCTAGAAATGAATGTTAGGCAGATAATCCTAGGGCTATGTGATTATAACAAGTCCTTTCTCCTCCAAACGGTGTTAGCGGAGTAATTTTACATAGCTCCAGGTACCAGGAAAGAGGAGACGAGCAGCTGGTAGGGAGCGAGCTCTCACATAGTTCTAGGAAAGAGTAGTCTAGTTAACTAATGGGTGGTGAGCTTCCGTTAGCTATAGTAAAGTTATTCACCCCTTCTTGCATGTCCAGCACATGTTACACAAGACCCAATCCATTGTTTTTTTAAGCTACCGTTTTACCATCTCAAGTTTGCCATATTTGGCAGCCGCCATCTTGGTTTTGTTTGATACGATTCCACGGGAGCACGTTCTCGCTCTACCCACTCATCCGGACAATTCCTGGACGACTGAGTGAAGCAAGAGTGGTGCAAAGGCTAATGTATCAACACATGCATTAGCATGGTTAGCCGCAGATGCATCAGTTATTCATAAAAACGCACACACGCACAGGAAGTGGGATGATTGATGTGAGTGGAACTACAGAAAGCTGAAAGTGACATAACGAAAGCATCTTGTTTATCTCAAGGTAACGTTCCCTGATGTACGGTTCGTTTTACTCTAAATTTGATCACAATTTTATATTTTTTAAAGGCTTTATATGCGATTTTTTTGATCCAGCAGATGTCGCCCTTGAGCACCAGCATGAAACCAAAGCAACACGCGCTGCATTGTTGTGTTAGCATGCTAATGCTAGCGATCTTTATTATGCTCGTATCTTCACACTGCATGTAAATTTACCTGAAATGAGCGTGATCTAGAAACACAGTTAAGCAGTGAGTACAGTATGTTATTCTTCTTTTCTCTAGTCCCTCAATTATACAACTTTTATACACGAGGGGAGGAGTCAGCCAGCCGTCCGGGCGATGTAAACAAAGTGAAGATAGGACTCGGAAAACTCTGAAAACATCACAGACAGTGGGACTCGGGTGTTACACCCATTGTAGACAGTCATGACTCACAGAGTTATTTTCAGATATACTTGATTTATATTATATTTAAGTGTGAAACATCACATAGAAAGACTTTAAAGCAACATTGTGCAGTACAGACGAAAACTTTTAACTAACAATTGATATGAGTTATTCGTTAAAAAAAATGTAAGTAATGAAACAAGTAAGAATGAACGTAACTGTCTCATAGACTTTTAAACAATATGACTTTTTTTTCAATGCAACAAGTGAAGTCGCCCTCTGCTGGTCGGTAGAATACAAATACAGGTTTAGTGCACTTCTAAATTGGCTTCAAACGGTTACAGACCCAGTGACTCAATGTCCACTTCTTATATAAAGTCTTTACTGGTGCATCAACATTCAGAGAGCCTCGCTGATGTTTGTAAACATATCGACCTTTAAGAGCAGAATTTGGCATCTCAAGCTGTTTTTTTTTTTTTTTTAACTCAAGTGGGTCCTACAATGTGAAAGCTGGTGGCAGTATTTGGCAGCATTCCCTTTGAGGCTGTTGTTGCTGCATGAACACACGACTCCTCCCACTCACTTTCTCCTGAAAAAAGAATAAAAAGACCGAGGAGTGAGCGTGTTTATGTGTGCGTTGAGGGGAGGGGGGTGACTAGGGCTCTGCGAGGAAAACAAACAAAGACACACGTAGCGGCCACACTCATGTCTCTGGCTGCACGCCACCCAGCCTCACCACAAAACCACAACTTACGCTTTCTGCTCACACACACACACACACACGCCTACGCCCCAATCAGCCCCTGCCGCAGAGCCACACTGATATGTCCTCGGGAGTCCAAATCATCTGCTGCACGGCAAAAACAGATCTCCTGAGATAACCCCACAAAGCAAAATCATCAGCTATTATTGCCCTGCCGCTCCTCGACATTGTGCCATTAATAAGGCCATTGTGGAGGGCGCTCTCTGTTTGGACACCGTATAATAGACTCTTTGACGGATTGACTTCACTCTCGCTCCCTCTACCCCTTCCTTTTCTCTCTCTCTCGTGAATACAGCGGGCATATTCCACGCTGCTGCTCATCAATAGGGCGAGCTGTTTGTTTGCGCTCTCATGCTGGACTGATGGTAAATACATCGAGGTATTCCAGACCAAAGGCTGAGCAAACAGGGCTTACATAAAGGCACTGTACCCAAACATCCTCCTACACACACACACACACACACACACACACACACACACACACACACACACACACACACACACACACACACACACACACACACACACAGACTTTTACACACACCTCACATCTCTCATTCAAGTGACAGGCCTTTCTTGTTCGCTATATTTTCTGTCTTACAAACCTCATTCAGTGTTTTGAAAACAACAATTAGGACTCCGATCTCCGCCCCGTAGGTGAGACGATTGCAATAAAAAAGCTGGTGGCTGGTGGGTTGTGCGTGTCTGCGGGTGGGTGGGGTCACAGCGGGGCTGGCTTCAAGGCCGCCAGGTGTTCAGTATCAACGCTGACATTCATCAGACAGCCACAGCGACGCTCACACCACATTCAGGTTAGCAGACGCTATAGCCGCTGCTCTGTGGCGACACAAAGGAGAGCTGCACAGGTACTTGACATCAGTGTCACCACTCTCCCTGCGTGCACTTACAGTCTCTTCAGGGTGGGCACAATAAATGATTATACAAGCAGTGCTTTCTCACTCAGCATGTCTATGTTTTACCTTTCGGATTGAAGCCTGATTAAAATGACCTTTCATAACATTTAGATGCAGTCGGATAAAGTTCTTGTTTTTCATCCCAGTTTCAGTGTCAATACAGTAGTTGCTGTTTCTTTTTCTGCTTGCAAACTGTGCTTTTAGGTCATTAGTGGCGCTTACATCTGCTCTACAGTCTACCTGTGTTTACATATTGTCTTTGCTCTTATTCTCCGCTGCACCACTGTTACTTCAAAACACGAGCAGCATGACAGCAGCGACTGACTGATGACAACATGGAGGGTCACAGAGTTGAATGGAAGGATAAAGGTAAAAAAAAAAGGTTTAAGGTGTGTGTGTGTGTGTGTGTGTGAGAGAGAGTGTGTAGGGAGGGAGTGGGGGGACTCTTTATTTTGGGAAATCCTTTGGCAACTGGTCAGCATCGGACAGAAAAAACAAAGACAATTATGACCAGTTAGGCCTTTTCAGAGCCTAATGAGGAGCCGCGGTTACAAGTGTCAGGACAAGAGCCCGCCAACGTGCACATGCACACACACACACACACACACACACGATAAGCACTGTGTGTATGAGCAAAGAAGCAAAACAGGACAAAACAAAAGGAGCCGGGTGAATATTCAGGCGTGAAAAAATGACAGATTGTACCAGGACACACTTTGCAAACAAAACCACGCCCACAAACATGAGCAGAGAGGACAGAGCGTCTCTCTCTCTCTCTCTGAACAATACATCATGTACACAACATATATCACTGCTCTTGTAGTTTTAAGGAGAAAGTCATGACATGCTCTTCAAGCCGTCTGACCTCTTGCTGACCTGGAGCTTTTTGGTTATAAGTTTAAAGTCCTAATATGAGATTTTTCACACTTAAATATAGAAATCAAGTATATCCTCTGAAAATAACTCTGTGAGTCATGACTGTCTACAATGGGTGTAACACCCGAGTCCCACTGTCTGTGATGTTTTCAGAGTTTTCAGAGTCCTATCTTCACTTTGTTTACATCGCCCGGACGGCCGGCTGACTCCTCCCCTCGTGTATAAAAGTTGTTTAATTGAGGGACTAGAGAAAAGAAGAATAACATACTGTACTCACTGCTTAACTGTGTTTCTAGATCACGCTCATTTCAGGTAAATTTACATGCAGTGTGAAGATACGAGCGTAATAAAGATCGCTAGCATTAGCATGCTAACACAACAATGCAGCGCGAGTTGTTTTGGTTTCATGCTGGTGCTCAAGGGCGACATCTGCTGGATCAAAAAAAAGCATATAAAGCCTTTAAAACAAACTAAAAAAAACATGTGTTTGCGTCTGTGCACGGCCTGTCAGCACCTTTGAGTCCGGTTGGATTTAATGACTTTCATTCCTCCTCTCTAGATCCTTGCTGATGTTGTACTTACTCTCTGATGTATGTCGCCTTTTACAAAAGTGTCTGCTCAATGAGTTGTATTGTGAGTGTCCCTGCGATTCCCGTCCCTCAAACTAACCCCATCGCAGCAGAAACTCCAGCGCTCTACGAGAAGATTTGTACTTACATCAAATTCACCCACTTTCTATATAAATAAAAACACCATTAAACACACACACAACCTAAGTCTACACTCCTGTGACCCAACAAAGCTCTCCATCAGTAACAACCTCGTGGTACAATAAGAGCAGTGAGACCAGCTGCAGGGTTTCTTCATCCTGCTTGATTACGGTCTGGACAAACCGGTCCAATCAGTCCCATTCATGTGTGCCAGCACTCACAGGACAACTCTGACCTGCCTGACCCCTGCAGGGGGGCCGGACCCTCCAGCCTTGACCTGAGGTGTGGATGCTTATTGTCCGACCCCGCCAGCCTCGGCGCGCTCACAAAGGCTTGGACGCCAGAAATTAGGCACTCGAGGGAAACTGGAGACACTCCTGGCTAAACTCCTGTTAGAGAAAAAAGGCAATTCTAAAAAAATCAAGTGTCGTAAATGAGGGGACATTTTTGGAGTCGAGAGGCGTGTTGGTTAGTGCGTCAGGTGTTTTGTTTTTCTTGCATTGTCTTTGGTGTGAAAAAGAGGCAAAGGAGAGTGTTGGGCGACAAAGAGGGAGGAAACATTGCAGAGAAAGAAAACAGTTGATTTTTTTACTTTTGAAAAACACTCAAAATAATCAATTCAAACCAACTGCTTCACATCAAGCACCTTCCTTTCCTTCAACATGGTGTCCGATGGAGTCTTAACAATTTACCTGACATTTGTATATATATATTTATTTCTCGTTTACTGCACATAGTTATGGTTACATCTGTTTATATATGTTCGTCTGATCACTGTCCACTTATATCTACTCTTTTATATTTTGTATTTTAAGTTAAGTTTAAGCTTTAAGTTGTATTTAAATTGACACTTTATATTTAGGTTAAAATGTTTCGTCTACCTGCACTGTTGTTAATTTACTGCTCTGTGTGCCTTTGAATTGCACAAATAAAGTTTTTTTGAATTTGAATTTTCAGACCTGTTTGAAAATGTGAACTTGTCCAAACCTCTTTACATTTTTGACTGATGAGGTATAAAGTGAGGACAAAAATACTCCAGAACCCCAAAACCAGTTGGAGCCATGGAACCTGGAAACCATTGTGAATTTAAGTTTTGGACGAAGCAGCTAATGCAACTTAATAAGATATATATTAAAAAACATAAAACCACATAGTATGTGGCCTGAAAATAGTCGACCGTTTTGTAAGAAGGAATAAAATGAACACATTTTCTGAAGATGATCAACTCACAGTCCTCAAAGTTGGAGCGACCTTTGCTGCTTTTCGCCTGACGAGGAGCGTCATCCTGCAGTTTTGAGAGCATGCTCAGGGCCTTTGTTTTCTTCTCCTCCATCCTTCTCTCCTTCTCTTCAGGGCTGAGGTGAGGCCTCCTTTCTCCTGTTGGCGTCTCAACTTGGTCCCTCCATCCCGAATGATCAGAGTCCTCCTCAGTGGGGCCGCCGTCATCTGCACTGAAAGCTGAAGAAATACAACATGAATAAATATGTGTAATGAAGTCTTTTGCCACATCGGTATTCATGATTGTTTCTGTGGAAGAAGCCACTTAGTAAAAAGCACTAAGAAGCCATTTCTGCTCCTTTAATAAACACTAAATGTCATCACATTGTTCTCCTAAATGCCACAGTCACATCTCCCTTCAGTCCTTTCAGAGTCTCACTAAGCAGCAGACGCTCTTCCTGAACCTTAAACAGCCGTCCATTTTGTCCCTGACCGGCCAATTAAGGGTCCCATTATCTGTGAATATAAAGTCCACAGAATACACTCCAGAGCTGAGACAAAGCTCGCCATCAATGCAGACTTGAGCTTTAAGGAGCGCTCTGATTGTCTTTTGCAACAGTTGAAATCAGACTTTTTTCAGACTCTTTTCTTCCACATTTTGAAACACAAGTGTTACTTGTATAAGTAAAGTGAGCGATGATTTAAATCTGAAACATTTGGAGATGGTTTTTATTCATAAGGAAGAGAAAAGCTTGACCGGTCGAGTAGGCGACAGGCAGAAAGATTCATCAGACGTGGTGCCGTGGATTCATTTGTCCCGTCAGTGAGCGTGCAGAGGTCAGCAGCTCAGATTGATGGAGCCATGTCTCATTGGACGGGGGCCGTCTTCCACCACGCTGCACACAATCACACGCTCCTGTCAGCCCTCGGTGTCCAAGCCTCAATGTCACCCAAACAGACGACAGGATGAGGAAACGTGTTCATCTTCAGAGCACAGAATTGATCATTCTGAAACGCTGGAGATATCTTGAGTGGCATGTTGAGGAATATGATGTGGGGAGACAGGCTCTCCAAAATGTGAAACTTTTCATTTTAATGTTTTATAATAACAATATAACTTAGATTATTCTGCATGATTTCCATCTGATATTAACATTGAATTGTTGCCAAAAGGGACAATGGCCGTTAAAGTTTAATAACATGCAACTTAGGAGAAAACGAAGAAAATGTTTCCACCAACTGAAGAACAAGTTTTGCATATTTAGCTAAAAGACGGCCTCTTGATAAAACAGGAAATATTTGCAAGAATTATACAACACAATATGGTCAATTACAGAAACACACTACAGACTTCCCCTCGGTCTTTTAAGCCTGAAAACTTCATTTTCAATCTTAAACTCTGCATGACTCGGGTATAACTGCAGATGTCCACCACACACAGAAAGTTTGAAAGACGCTCTGCACAGCGGAGTCAGTGATGTCTGCAACAAAGGAAAGCACAACTTTCTGACCTAAAGCTGGAATACCAAATAATTGTACAATGTCTCTGTCTTTTAGAGCTTCATGGGGTACATAAATATGAACTATCTGATGATGTATGCTCAAAAGAATCAATATCAAAAGATATTCTTTTTAAAGGGATTTAAAAAACGATCATTTTCTACATCAGTGCTTGAAAGATCCATGCCAAAAAGGAGTTTGAATGGCAAAAAACATAAAATTACAACAATACAGAAGGTTTTCCTTGATAAAAAAAATCACTGTATCAATCAATCAAGTGTCAAGTTTGTTGATTAGTCATTTTTCTGATGATCTGTGCAGTGACCTAACGTTGAAGTCAAGATAAAGGTTGTAAAAGTGTTCAGCACTGCAGACCTTCAGTCTTTGTTTTTCACCCACAGAAATCCAAAACATGTCCAACATATTGGTGCAATGTTGACCGTGTGAAAGAGTTTGTTGTGTGCATTTTTCCTGCAATAACCCCCCCCCCCCCCCCCCCAAGAAAAAATCAGGTCTAGAACGTGTGCATTGGTTGCCATGGTAACAAAAAAGGTATTGAAATCGATTTGTAATAGTATCATATTTGAAGTTTAAAATTCTGGCATTGTGACAACCCTCAGTCCAGA
Organism: Labrus mixtus; assembly: GCF_963584025.1. NCBI lineage: Eukaryota > Metazoa > Chordata > Actinopteri > Labriformes > Labridae > Labrus > Labrus mixtus. Next base: position 18,174,315 of record NC_083633.1, on the reverse strand, counting down.
CCAGACAACTTTAAAAGAAAGCTGAACACACAACTCAAATTATTCAGGATTTGGTTTTTGGTCCTTTATAAAAAAAAAAAAAGCCTCCTATCCTAACCTCCAACACGGCCTAATCCATGAATGCACCGCGCTGATTACTGGTCAGTTCAATCTGGAAACAAGAGCCCATCTAAAACACACAGAGCAGGTTGCCATACCAACAGCAGCATCTGAACACTGCAGATAGCTGGATTTGGCAGCGAGAGGCCGAGTCAAATCCCCTCGCTGATTCCCCCTGCAAAAAAGGCTGCCCAAGACAATAAACACACACACACACACACACACACATACACACACACACACACACACACACACACACACACACACCGCCCACCCTCTGTCCGGCTCTCTCCAACACACAACGCCTGCCCTTTAGCATCCAGCGCACCAGCCAGAGGCAAGAAGGTCGGACTTGTATCTCTTTCTTTTTGCGTGTTTGAGAAAGGGATGAGCATCAGCGAGACAATCAGCGTGCCGAGGCTATTCACTGATGCCACCCAGAGCCTTTCACTTCTCTATCTCCTGAAAGAATGGACGAATGGGAGCAAGAAGGAAAATCCTCAACAATTTATTATTCATGGGGAGGGGATTTTCCTTTCAGGCCTCCTTTATCGAAGCCTTTCCCAACACGTCACTCTCTCTATCAGCCCTGACAAGTGCCAATCAAAAGGGCTTGAGTCCAGATTTTTTTTTTTTTTTGGGAGGGGGAACGCTAGAGGATTTCAGAGACAATAGCCAATGAGTCCACAGCAGCGGTGGCTTACAGACAATGGTGACATGGCTACACTGTCAGTGTGTGGTCCTCTGGGGGGGGGGGAAACGATCCTTGCTTAGTACATGACTAATCTCTCCTTGCACCATCTCTGTCTTTCTGGAGCCTTAATCTGTCCCGCAGCTTCCTCAGCTTTTCCCCCGAAACAATCCACCAGGGCCCGTTCAGATTAGTGCTCTTTGTGGCCCTGGCACATCGCTACATTCATGTGGATGCTAACATCTTTAGTAGCAGCTGAATGGTAAACACTGGAGGGGAGCTCTGAGTGACCGGGGGCAGCGGGGAAACAGTCATGAAACAATTACGAGGGGAGGGATTATTCCACCTATGAATCCCTGATGAGCCGAGATGGACAAAGGTCTTATCATGAGCCTCGCTGGGGAGCAGGGGGCATCTTACACCGACGATTCCTGGCTGCAGTTTAGTCTAAGAATCTCTCAAACTGTTGGAGATTGATCCAGAGAAATGCGGACAATTTATCTATGACAATAAAGCCAGTAAACATAATTAGAATATATGTCCAAGGTGTATAAATATAAAGGCATTTGAGCTGATTTAAGTCATTTGCAGGTTCAGTTTGTTCATCATGTGGTCGATTATCAACCTGTGGAAAGTTTTCCAAATTTAGATAAAATGTTTATTTTTTAATGACCGTCAATATAAAGATGAATAATTATGGAAAATTTAGGATGCCTTTTTTTTGGAGGTCACTCAATTGAAGCCACAAAATCGGTATTTAGCATGACAGTGACGTTGTATCTTAGTTTGGTGATATTTCTCTGCCGGTGTGTCAATATGAGTGACCCATTCCAAATCTCATATTTGATCTTTAAACTTGAAAGAACTTAGCCTAAGTTAATGGTGCACAATGGAGTTTTGGTAGAGAAATTTGAAAGTTGGAGAAGTGTACATATTCTGTGGTATATATGTTCATAAAGTTTGTGTATTTACTTCAGAAAATATAACACAGAATTTCAAATTTTCATACCAAATCTACATAGTGCACCTTTAAAGTAAAAGTTTGGTATTTTGCTTAATAATGTGAATCAGCAGAACAGATGAACAGTTCCTAATTGAAGAGCCCGCTGCCTTAGCTGTCTCATTCTGACTTCAGTCATAATGGGGTCATTCCCTCCATTACTTCCAAGCTTCATTCAAAGGGTTGAACTTCTTGCACCTCCTGGGTAACCGAATCTCACCTATCCCCACAAAGACACCCCCGCACACTGGGCATCTTTTAGAGACTGTTTGACCTCAGGACTGACCCCTCCACGCCCTGCTGATGACCTCCTCCTCCTCCTCCCTCCTCCTCAGAGAGTGACCATGCCTTTGGCCTCTAAAAGGTCAGAGTACAACAGCCATCAAGGAAGATCCTCCGGGTGACATCTCTTTTCATTAGTTACTTAACTCTGGCCGGGCAGTTAAACAGAAGGAGACGTGTTAAAGTAGCTGTAAAAGTTAGAAAGCTGCTTTTAGGGGATTTCAGTCATTGTGAACTACGACAATGGATTAAGACTGTATACGTTTAACAGGCTAATAAATCAATCTCGCTCTATAAGAAGGGCAGTCGCTCGTCCTCTTTAGGAACACAGACGGAGCTGAAGATCATAATTCACTGCAAAGATCCAAAACGAACAGCAAAGAGGTGTCGCTCTCTGTAGGTGTGTCTTTAGAAATATCTAAAACAAGTGAATAGCATACGATGTGATGTTCCTCGATCGACTAATTGCGATGACAAATTTGAATCATTTGACATTCTTAATTACGATACAATACAATATGAGACACTACGATATGACGGACACAATATGACACGATTTGTATGATATGATACGATACATATAATCCATCTATCCAGCGGTTTACATCCTATAGCGCTTTATTATCTGTCTTGTAATTGCTTTTGTAACTGACTCAATTTAACTGTAAACATGTGAGGCCCCTCAATTTTCTCTCCAGTACAAATAAAGATTGATTTATTGTTTAAAACTGGATCATAAGGACATGACATTGTTTTCTCTTTTTGTCTGAATATTCGGCGTCAGCTCAGTCCTCACACAGAAATATGAATCTTTCACATGATGGATGCATCGTCTTTGAATTCAGCGTCCCATGTGCAACGTCAGAGTTAGAGAACAATGAGTCCGGACATGTGAGTCACCAGCGAGAAATCACAAAACACGATCACAGTCCGTGCTCCTAATGAAGATGTTAAGGGGGGGGGGGGAAGAAAAAGAATCCAGCTCTTAGCTCGAGGTTGGCTCACCATTTCCATGTGGCGACAGCTCCCCCTGACCTTTTCCCTCCCCGTCGCTGTCAGCTTTCCAGTGTTTGCAGTCTGTACAGTAAGCTTCTGCACCATCACTCATGAAGGTACACAAGCCGGCCGCACAGGTGAAGGTGATACTCTGAGGCAGCTGGTCCTCACAAGGATTATCGGGCTTAAGTGTACCGGAGACAAGGGAACGCTAAACACAGCGCTGACAGTGAGGAGACAATGGCTCCTAATAAACCAGAGCTGACAGGGACTGAGTGGGCTTTTACCGGATCAGACGCTAATGGTGAGGACGGGCTCTTGTATTGATTAAGTATTGTTGTTATAGGCTCTTAGGAGAGAGTTCCACTTGTGACACAGAGGTGATATGCTGTGGCTGCACACAGATCAAGGTAAATGATTATTTCATAGGTACAGTTAAGAGACTCCGTGCTGCTATTTTGGACTCACAGGGAGAATCTGCAGACGTGAACATGTCGTGCGATGGACTCGGGTCTATGATCCATGACGACGGGGAGCCTGAACATCCTTCAGACTGATCCTAGAATGAAACAAGAAAAATGCAACCGTGATTTGGAAAACATGGTCTGCCATTGGCTAGAGAGAACGAGGAAATCAATCTCTGACTTTGCAAACATTAAAGACTAAATAACAAAATTGAGTCCGTTAAAATAATGCAGATCAAGGATTGAATTTGAACTATTTCAGAACATATCACATATACCTTTTCAGGGCTACACCTGCAAAACCTGCACGTTCAAGATCATTGTCGGAAAGCAACATTTTCCTGTAATACATTTGTTTAATATTGTTTGAAAGATATGATCTGCTGGAGTAAAGGAAGGAGCACATTTCAGTTTTATTTTGGGAATATTGTTAAACATTTACTTGTTCCTGTATTTTATTTTGAAAATATGCTGTCATTCTGTAAGACTTCTGTCATCATGTGATCAAGAGACAGGAAGTGAGGTGCATTGGTTTGAAGTGATGTCGAAGTTAAATAGAATAGAATAGAATATAATAGAATTACTTTATTGAAGCCAAACTGGGAAATTGTGGTGTTAAAGCAGCAGGTTATCCAAACACACAATATGAGTAAAAAAACACAATATAATATTAAATACAAAGTAAATAAGAACTAAAAAATATAAAAAAATATAAAAACTAAGAATGAGAATATAAAACCCTTTTTTTTTTACCGTGGTTGCATGCATAGACATAAAGAACCGAGCTGACTCAACGCATAAAATATTGTTGTGTGGTCACTTTTTAGTGGTTATGGAAGAAGTAAGTTAAAGAAACAAGAGTGTTAAAGAAACCTAATAACAGCAACTACAATGTGTATAGCGTTCAATAAATACACCACACGTCTGTGCATTGATTTTTTCCAATTCCGCCTTTGCAGAACATTTGGGGTTAACTGGGAATCTTCATTGTTTTTAGTGCTCCTAACCCAGGCCAGAGCTCCTCCCACTTTCCTGCTCCAAATTGACCAAAGGCTAAATATTTATCTCTCTTCTTTCTAAATAATCCACTGTGTGTATTCTTGCTTCTGTGAGGTGCATTTATGCAAATAGTCGTATGAATCCAGCCGTGAGCACTCCAGCTCGTCATTGTGGTTTGGCATAATTGCAGGGGGCTTACTAGTCTCATTCATGCTTTTCAGGGGCTCTCTCTCATCCGTCATAAAGGGGAGATTAATCGTAGATCACGTGGAGCACCTGCATCCATTCCACTGCAGCCCAGCATGCACAAGCCCTGTTTACCCCTCTGACCCCTCGGCCCCCAAACCCCCCCGTCTGATCCTGGTGCTGGTGCATCCTCTGAAAGAATCCCAGCATGTTGGGCGTTTAGCCGAGCGTACCCCCCTCCTGCACTAAAGCAATGAGCTGCCTGCTCCCGTACAGTCGGCCCCCGAACCTCTCCACCCCCCTCCTGCAGCCCGTGACTGATTAACCACACACCTGCTGCACGCCGCGTGCCCTCTGTTATATTGTGTCTCAATTATCAACAACAATTTGGCTCGTCTTACCGGAATGACAGTTATAAATGCATGCCAGTTCAAGTTTGCAAAAGGGGGTCTTTGTGTGGGAGGGGCCCTGTGTGTGCCAGGTTCAGGGTTATTGTCTGAAGAAGTTGATTTTTTTAAGAGGTCTAGTGTTTGTGCACGACAAGGCGCAGTCCTTCCCTTTGGAGGAAATCTGATAGATGAACGGAGGAGGGGGGTAGAGAGAGTGAAAAGCGGCAGCGGCAAGCACTCACCGATTTGTTTTCATTGGCTGTCCCTGCAGAGTCACACCTTTCAGAGCCGCTGCCAGCTGTGAGGGGCCTCGAGACACCTGACAAAACCACACAGGGCACAGCGTCAAGCAAGGAGGAGAGGACGCGATTGTGTGTTTGTAGTCGTGGTGCAGGCAAAGGTAGGCGTGTGCGGCAGTCAGTGCACATGTGTACATAAGTGTTAGCCTCCGGGCGCACGCTTAAATGCACTTCTCTTTTGTGCTGGAGTGTGTGTGCTCAGATATGAGTAATGTCGAGTATTAGTTCCAATTATGACTCTTAATCTCTGAGCAAATAATGGCAAAAATGGAGCAACAAAACCCCAGACGAGCACCTGTCTGCAGAAGCGTGCCAGGTGCTAATATTGTTCAGGAGACACAGAGGGAGGAAGGAGTCAGACAGATTTACTCTGGCTGTAAACATTAGTGGCATGCATGAATAAAAAAACAAACACACAATGGTTCTAATTTCTGTTCCTTGAGTCAGAACATTCAAGTTATAAAAAAAACAAAACAGGTTTTCATACTTTCCACTGATGACATTAAATCATGTGCAGAATGATTTCATTCTATTCCCCCCCCTGTTTTGATTTCTGAAGCCATGCCAATACGACGCAGGTTAAAGGTATTTAAAGGTGTTGCTGTTCACAGTGAGGTCTACGGATTATCCAAAGCAGCGGTATGGCAGCATTATTCTTGAAATGATTTCAGTGCATACATCTGTCCTGGTGCTGAACGTGATTCAATAAACAAAACGTTTTCAAGAGCTGGAAAAAAAAAACTCAGATTACTGAAAAAAACCCAACAACTAAAAAGTTTGCATATATGAATATAACTGAACGATTATTGCATCTTCCGACTCTCTGTGACTGAATGCTTTTTTAATGTGCATTTTGACTGCAGTACTGAGGAAAACAGTCTGACATATTGCATGAACTGCTTAATAATAAAATAAGCTCTGGTCCTAACCAGGAAACTTTGTGCAAAGAGGTGTTTTTGTTTACACTTTTTATATTTAGAGCAAACCCTCAAACCTGATAAAAAATGACCATAAAATGTTCTGCATGGCTTCATACCACTCGAGTCAAGTCAAGAGATGTTTCTTACTATAAGTGGTAAAGCTGAACCTTTAAACTCCTTCATTGTTTATCTCTCTCTGCGATGTGTTATCAGACTATAAACAACAGGCGCTGCACTAAACGACTTTGCTGCACACGCTTCTTATCCATTGTTATGTATTCAGCACTTGGTTCCAGGTCTCTGCTGCTATCTGAGTCGGACTTTCCCGGTTAATGATCCACTCTAGCGGTTTGATCTTTATTAATATGGAACATCCTGATATCCCTATAAACCGTCCTCCGAGCGGCCACACCTGAAGAGGGAAAAGCAGTTAAGAGCTCGCAGCGGCATGCCTGGGAGCAGATGAGAGGCGGTATCACGGCTCGTTAAAAGAATGAGCCGCTCGACGCCATAAAGGCATCGCTTTGCTCTCAAGGCCGGCCGCGGACGGAGAAAACACACCTACAGTGTCTTGTTTTTCACACCCCCCCCACCCCCTCTGTCTGGTCGTGTGTGTGTGTTTTCTCCTCAAACACAGCGACACACCTGTCCGACTGCTCCCTGTTATTAAAGTGACGGTTTTTGCTTATCAAACGATCTCGTTCAAACTGTCAGAAAGATTTGTCACAGCAGGGTTGACACTCCGTTAACTGAGATTGCATGCCAGTCAAAGTTGTTTTGTTTTTTGATAAATCTGCAATCAAGTTGCCAAAAGATATTTTGGCAACTTGTGGACAGAGAAAAAAAAAAGACAGAAAGTTGACGCTGAAGCCAAGTTTTTCTTCTGTTGAGCTTTCACTTCCTCTCTTGGCTCAGTTTCCAGCTGGTATTAAACACGCAGCGTGTATCAAGTCTATCAGGTTATTTTTGCAGGATTATGTTTTAATCCTGGGATTAAACTGAGTGTACGTTACTTTTCCTGAAATTCCTATGAACTGCACTTCCTCCCATAGTCTGAATATCTGCCTTGTCTTACTGAGATCTGGATATTTGTTCACTATGGAGTTGAATTCTTATCATTTTAGTTCTTATATGGGACAGGAGAATAATATCCTGATAAAGCTCATCAGCAGACTATGTGTTGTTGTTATTATAAAATTCAAATGATTCTAAAAAGTGGTTGATTTTGTTCCTTTAAATCTGTTTATGTAACCCCTTCATGAAGGCTTATACCTGCTGAAGTCAATTCTGGATCGTCTAGCATCCTCATATCGGACCAGTCCTCTTCCAGCGACAGCTCGTCTTCATAACCAGAGGGACTCGGCAGGGTCTCGGGTTCGTTTCTGTCGAGAAGAAGCAGCTGGACGCGGGAAATTGAGCCCAGATTCCCTGAGTCACAGCCCACAGTCAGCGCAGCCAGGCCAGGAGACAGCTCTGCAGGGAGAGGAGCAGAAGGATCAACAAAGCCTGAATTAGTAGAAGAAATGTGGCTGTATCCCTAATCCTCTTTCTTCAGGTCACAACCATCACTAGCTCATATCTGCAGGCGATTGACAGTTAAACTGAAACCTTTGACATCTCAATTAGCTCCCCCGTGAAATTTGGTGTCCAGGTTCATGTTCCCCTCAGGATGAAAAGCAGCCGACTCATCCATCTGTCCATCTTCCAATTTCACTCTCATTCAAGGAAAAGACAAAGAAATGCTTGAACTCTTTCAATTGTGACCGAGCAGAGTAAGTGATCCCTCAGAAAACCAAACACGGCCTTTGTTGTTTTTTTTCTGAATGTGCAGGTATTAAATGAAGTGGATTTGATTTAGTTCAAGTTCAGCAGGAGTGTTGATTTTCTTCTTCTTTGAAAATGTGTTGGAACATTTCAAACAGAAAAACAAACAAACCCCGAGGTGACATAAAAAAAAAACTGTCAAAAACAAACAAGCTCCAGCTGTAGCCTTACAATGGGACATATGGACATATAAATAATAATGGACCGTATGTTTGAAATGTAAACACGAAGAAACTGTAAGCGGAGACCACCTGCTATATAATAATTACACGGCTGCAGCGTATGCAAAAACATGCGAAGTCTCGTATTATTTAGATGTGCAACGTAAGAGGGGGACAAAAAACGAATACACACAGAGCTTGAAAACAACATTACGTGTCATAAAGGTTAAAAAAATACTTTAAAATATATATCATATAATCAGACAATAAACCTCCATATATGGAAACATGTTGTAAAATTACAACCGTTGACCTTTCGAGGTAATGATACAAAATTGGCTTGAATGACTTGTTGAACTGGATTAGGAAATTACTGTAAATTACAACGCTTTCTCTCAACGCAACCCCGAATACCCCCACCACTAACAACCCCCCCCCCCCCCCCCCCCCCCCCCCTCCAGCTCTAGAGTTCTCATCGTCACACCCAATTAAAAGCGGATCAGTGACACTGTGGCTCGGTGCCCATGCAAATCCTCGGCCCACGCTGACTGGGTGTGGAGCTGCCATTCCTCTCGAAAGGGGATTTCACACAACACGCTCTGCTGCAGGTACCCCGCAACACACACACACACACACACACACACACACACACACACACACACACACACACACACACACACACACACACACACACACACACACACACACACACACACTTTCTCAGCAATGTCCCAGAAAACTGCAGAAAACTCTCATATCCCCTTCATATGTAAGACTTCTCACAGACAGAAAGATTTCAGTTTCTTTCAATTAAATTGTGACGCAAAGAGACCAGTCTGCTTACACACACATACACACACACACACACACGCACACACACGCACACACATTCTCCTGCTCAGGGTTTTCAGTTGGAAAGTGACACATGTGTGGGTGTCTGAAGGTGTGCTGACGCTCTGTAAAGTAATCTCTCAGGTGAGAAAAAAAGGAACTGTTAGCCAGTTCAGGCAAATGAAGGAGTCGTTGAGAGGAAATCCCAGGGATAACTGTGCAAGTGTGTGTGTGTGTGTGTGTGTGTGTGTGTGTGTGTGTGTAATATAATGTGAGAGGACACACTTTCAGTTAGGCCGGGCATTAGCGCACAATTAGCCAAAAGTAGCAGCAAGATTCAGAGACACTCAGCAAACAAAGTGGCAGATAACAAACGACTTAGGGTGTGATTAAGGTGTTACCACCCACTCGGTTTTTTTAAATGTGCTTTATAATACAAAAAGGTTTTTATAGTTCTTTCCATTAAGTAATTTTCTTCCTGTGTGCCAACTGAAAGTAAGAATGTTTAAATAAATGGCTCAGTTCCCTCACTCTCTACAGATGTAAAATGTGCTTCTTGTGACTGTCTGATAAAAATCAGTCTGCAGCATTAGCTCACAAAGTGCCAAAGCATTTGTCTTTGAGCCCTGGGTTGATTTTTATCACTCTGTGGTTGTCATGGCAGCGGACACCCTGATCCTCCAAACATCCTTTAGGGGCAAAGGTCTTCGGGGTCGCATGGAGGTCCGGGTCAAGCAAGCAGGTTAAACACCTTGTCGGGGATTAGCTGGCTATGAGGGAGGTGGAGGAAGTCTTCATTGGCTAATGTCTCTCTCAGGAGCTCACTGAACCACCTCCAGGACACACACACACACAGACACACTTTTACACATGCTATCCTAACACAGGCATGGACACACACACCCACACTTACTCTGTTTTTGTTGACCATGGGCTGATACAGACCAAGTGCACATGTATCTTGTTAATCTAAAATAGAGACTGAAACAATCACTGGACCAAACACAATAACAAAAGTTGTGTTCACCCAAAAAATGTTGATTAAAAGTAAATTATCAGGCAAATATTCCACACAAGTCTGCAGAAATCATCCTGAGGAAACCATGACATTCTGAACCAGATTTCATGGTGGTGGTCTTTTTATTAGACGAGGTGTGTGTGTGTGTGTGTGTGTGTGTGTGTGTGTGTGCGTGTGTGTGTACCTCTATCAGGTGAAGAACGACAGGATGAGTCAAACGCCTCGTCCAGAGAACGACCGGATGCAGACCGAGGGGCGACAGCGTCCAGTTCATCGAACGCGCGGGACTGAGTGCAGCTGAGCTCGGAGTATCGCGAGGCCGCCGAGCCGCAGCGTCCTGCAACATCAGAGTGGGGGTGTCACGTTCTGATGACAAAACAACGGTGATGAGATTTAGACGTGACTTTAATGATACACGTGGGCACAGCGGGTTGTTTCATTAGGACATAAAAAGGAAACAACAGAGATGTTCATGAATAACAATAAAAACCCACTGAGAGAACTTAATGAGCAAGTTATGAAAATTATAAAATCTACTTTTTCTTTACAAAAAAACAAAGAAGCCCGAGAGCTACAGCTCCTGGAGGGCGTTTTCTTGATGCAGCTATCAGACTATAAATCTAGGCTGGATGTTGTTGGGTTAGTTAAAGCTTGTCCCTTCCAGGTTTAACACTCCTAGACCAAGACCTCCTTGGGTGAAGCCCCTGAGGGAAGGTATGAAGGTCTACGGCGGCGTTACAGTCGTACCTCAGGGCGAAAGTAGTCCCAATAAACACAGGGCTAAAACATCTCCCCTTAAGCCCTAATTACCAAAATAACTCACTCAAAGGAATGGCAAAAACTGTCAAGATAATCAGTAATTACTTATCTCCTCTCTAACCGTCAAAACAAAACAGTTTCAGTCGGCCGGGGTAAGAAATCAGAGGATTAGTGAGAGAAACTGTTTCACTGGGTGGTGTGTTTTTTTTTTTTGTCGTCCTGAAAGAGGCTTGTGGAGGCTTTTCTCACATTAGAGATGCAGAACAGCTTGGCCCCGCACAAAAGGATAATATATACAGAGGCTCTAAAAAGGAAAAAAAGGGCAAACTCAGCTCCTCCGAGTCTGCCCACACGGACAAGTCGAAATGTACACATGGAGCCACCCTCACACGGTCAAGTACGAGAACAACGCCCCGCACACACACCGCTGCACTATTGTGCACTTGAGCGGCGCCGCGCTCTCCTTCGCAGAGACAATGGCGGGACTTGACTCGACACTTCAAAGCGTATACTGCTTGCCGTCAACTCAGCCGTCACTCTCGGGCAGAGCAGGGCCGCACTGAGTCAGGGCGAGGTTTTTTTTTCCGGGAGGTTAAGGGTAGATGTGAGGGGTCAGAGGGTTTGATATGACAGCGTTAGAGGCACACAACGCCTCCTCTTGTGCGCATGTAGCCCCTCTGTTTTTTCCCGGTCACAGCGACGGGGCTAAAAAAGGCCCAAAGTGGAGCGAGGCCAAGCCAGGCCAGGCTTCATTGTGGAGGACAGTTACACCCTGGAGATGTTGCTCAAAACAGGTCAGCTCAGGGTCGCTCTCTGGATTGTAAGGGGTTTGAAAAAATCATGCTAGGGGTCAGAAAGGGCTGAGAGGAATAAGGAGACTGCCATATACAGTACGTCCAAAACAAAGGGTTATAAGCGCTGCTTTTTTGTATGAAATTGCATCGTTCTGCCTCTGTGGACAGCGTTACATTCTCCTTGCAGCCTCAGCTTGCATCTTCCCTATTTGGTGGTGCATACTGTAGGTGCATTCAAACTGACAATTAAGGTAAAATGCAGTTCACTATGAGTATCGGGATCGTGTACGAAAAGCTGTTATAAGACAGATTTGTATGTTTGAAGTTGTCTTCCTGTAGTTTTTGTAGTTTTACGATGTAGGATTATATCAGACATCTTTGGTGTTTTAACTTTTTAAAGCGATTTTAATGCGATTTTTTTGATCACAGCAGATGTCGCCCTTGAGCACCAGCATGAAACCAAAACAACTCGCGCTGCATTGTTGTGTTAGCATGCTAATGCTAGCGATCTTTATTATGCTCGTATCTTCACACTGCATGTAAATTTACCTGAAATGAGCGTGATCTAGAAACACAGTTAAGCAGTGAGTACAGTATGTTATTCTTCTTTTCTCTTGTCCCTCAATTAAACAACTTTTATACACGAGGGGAGGAGTCAGCCGGCCGTCCGGGCGATGTAAACAAAGTGAAGATAGGACTCTGAAAACTCTGAAAACATCACAGACAGTGGGACTCAGGTGTTACACCCATTGTAGACAGTCATGACTCACAGAGTTATTTTCAGATATACTTGATTTCTACATTTAAGTGTGAAAAATCACATATAAAGCCTTTAAAAAATAAGTTATTTAGCTTATCTGGCCGGACTCTTCCAAGTGTTCACCTGTCAGACTTCATTTCAGGGTGTTCAACAATGTTTTCTTAACAATAAGAAAAGATATCCAAATCTCTTGAGTATAAACCCGAGTTGTAATAAACCAGACTTATCCTTTAAGCTTTACATGCTGCCACATTGAGGCCACATTGAGCTCGAGTGGCCTCCATCTGCAGTGAAATAAATGAACCGGTGACACTCGCTCTGTGTCTGCTGTGAAGAGAACAGCGTGCTACGATACAGCGTGATCCCTCCCCGCCTCCCTGCGGTACAGCGCCACGCGGAGAACAGTAGTTGTCTCTGATAGAAAAAGAGAAAATCCCTACACAATTTCCACATTGTTTGCTTTCTTTCATAAAGTTCCCGGAGGAGTCAGATGTCATTGGCCCCGTCCTTTATGCCCATTGGGAATGGTAAATTAGCGTCCGCAGGAAAGCTGCAGAGGTATTCTATTGTGGCGGCCGAGCTCAGTGTTCTGCCGTCAGCGAACGGCGGTCAATGTGGATTTATGACCATCGGCTACACGTCTCCCTCTCAGAGCCCGGATAATAGCGTAGGCACGGGGAGCCCGGGCTGAGAGGCACGGCACACGAGGTAGGCACCCCGGCGTCTATTGTTGGGGCCTCACGCCTTTTGAACGGGGAATCAAACGGTACCAGCTTTTCATCAAAAGCCCTCCTTTCTATCGCTGATTTAGAGCAGAAAGAAAAGCTTTCTGAGTTATATGTTATGGGGTGGGAGGAGGTGGCAAAAAAACAGGCAGACAGGGACGCTTTCATAATGTGTTGATGGGGGCAGGAGCATCAGAACGCCTCACTATGGAAGCCGGCTTTGGGTTTTCTCTGCGTCTGGCCTCATCTCTTTGTCTGCGGCGGGATGTCCAGCCATGTCGAGGACAATCGGGCCTCTAAGAACGTGTGCGGGGAGGAGGCTGTGAACGGACCATATGTGGCCAGAGCTCGTTTCTCACCTCTGACAGGGGAGATGGGAGGCAGGACCGGCCAGCGGTGAGACTCCAGACGGGTCACGGAGGCAGTTGGGGTCAGCTTTGGTCCTGAGCCTGATCTCGGTGGAGTCGACCCGAGTGGGCTTGGGCAGGAGGACCAAGTAGCGGAGGGGAAAGCCAAAGTAACAAGGCCAGGATCGGAGTCCAAATGTGGGTTGAGGACAGGATCTGTTGACGCAGCCTGGCGGTGATTCTCTGTCAAGCTTTCACGCCTGCTCGGAGGTTTGGAAGTTTGGGAGCTGACTACTGAAGCTGAGCGAGATGAGACGGGTTTACAGGAGTCAGTTTCTGGTCCGTAGAGTTTAGAGGTAGTTGTAGTGTTCACGGCTGATTGGCGAGGGTTGGATCCCGCTGGAGAGTTAGGAGGTGAAGGTGACGACGTGGCTGAACGAGGGTGGAGTGGTGATAAACAAACGCTGGCTTCTAGGTCTGTGATGTCTCCTGAAAAAACAACAAAAGGAAAACAAGACGGCAGCTTTAACGATCACAACATTATCCACCTGAAGTTAACGTACGAGTTTAACAATTCCAAAATGTCAAATCACATTTCCCATGTAAATTCCTGTGTCCTACTTTTGGTTATTTACAGAATGCAAGCTCTGATCTGAAAGAGAAGATCAGTTTCTCTACTATTATCTAAAAAGAAAACAGGTTGCCAATTAGAAGTCCTCGTCAGACTTCATGAGCCCAGGACTCAAGAACTGGACTTGCCCAGGTCGCGGTCAATGTCTTATCATGGAAATATAGATCTGTCAAAGATGACATTTTACTTTAAAATCTTTATCTCATTATTTTGATTTCATTAGTAATTTATCAAGAAAAAAAATAGCATCAAAGATTGAAAGAGATTTCAAGATTTCAAAGATAAAGGGGTTGGGAAAATGGATGGATGAATGGATTAGTGAATTGATAGACATCAAGATAGATGGATTGGTGGATAGATGGACTTGATCCAAAATGGGAAATTGTAGAGATTGGAGGTGGATGGATGGATGGGGGTTGGATAGATGGATGGATGCATAAATGGATGGATGGCCAAATTGAGAAATTACAGAGATATGGAGATGTGTTGATAGGCTGGTGGATGGATGGATCTACTATGTTTTATCCCAAATTTTGAAATTGTGGAGCTATGGGGAAGGATGAAGGGAGAGGTGGTTGGTTGGTTGGATCGATAGATAGACTGGTGGATGAATAGACGGAAGCCCTTTTTGATCCCACTTTGTGAAATTGTAAAGATATTGAAAGAGATGAATTGATGCATGAATGGATTGTTTAATGGTTGGGTGGTTTGTCAGATGGATGGATGGATGCACTATTTTTGATCCCAAACAGGGAAATCATGGATACATGGAGAATTTCTGCCATCTTCCAATTTCTGTTATATATCTCTAAATAATTAATTTAACGAGCAATGTTAAGACATTACATCGAGTACAGGGAACTTGTGATATGGACTTACACTTTTTATAAACATTTTAAATTTACTGGGGGAAAAAAGCAATGATTCTTCATCTTGAGGGCGATATGAAGAAGAGTGACTCCTGATGCTAAATCAAAATATCCCTGTAGAAGTTTTACCAGACAGGACGCTGCTCCTGCCGCTGGCGAGGTCGGTGCTGCGGCTGAACAGGCTGGAATGAGGACGACTAAAGTCTGAGAGGGACCCGTCGGAGACCACAGAGGTCGGAGACAGCGATCGATCCGTACCAGGAGGTCCGAGCCCCTCGTTCAAGTCCGGCTCGGTGATGGACACCGAATCAGGTCGTGGTGGCGATTTCTCCCTCTCCTGAACGTCATTGTTTTCCTCTGGAGCAGAATGAGGAGATGGCGGCGATGTTTGCACAGTGTCGGGCTTGTTTGAGTCGAGGTGAGGGGTGTTTTGGTGGGGAGGTGACGGACTAAGTTTGACTAATGGTGGAGAAGCAACAAGTGGAAGACAGGGGACGACGACAGCCGAGCGCCTTCCTCCGACCGGATTCGGCACAGCATTTCTTCTCCTGTCTGGAAGTTGGAAGTTACCTTAAAAGAAAACAAAAGCAAAAGCATTCCTTTTGAATAAACACCATAGTTTACCCAAACAGTCTATAAACACTGACCCCATGAAAGCCACTTTTCACCGTTCAAAGAATGCTTCAAAGGCAGTTTTTCATTGGTCAACATGGCGTGGGTCATTTTTTTTAAAACTGCCAGTCTGTTTGTGACATTCTCATTCCCACTCCGCTCAGTCCACACAGCGGTGCCCCTGCTGGGAGGGTTGACCCGCTAACAAAGGCAGCGAGAAATCGCCCCGCTGGAGCAGCTGCCTGTTTCCAAACTCAATATTCAGAAAAGTAATCAGACCTGAGGCCAGGGGTGCGAGTATAAAAACAATCTTTAATATCTGATGGAGATGGAAGAATAGAGGTCAGTTACAGGTGTCCAGAGTTTGAAATTTTCTAGATCATCTGGATTATTTTTTCTTCCCTCTGGATGGTTTTCAAAAACAAAAAGTGTGTCTACTCTTCTAATGATTGACAAACATTTTGCACAATATCCAGCAACTTTTATGAAGACTTACAAATTTTAAAAATATGACATGAAGGGTGGAACTGTTTGGCCAGTGATAACTAAAGTCTATCAAATCAGTCTTTCACATGTGGATAATACGTGAGGTACAGGTCTGTTTTATATCCATCCTTCTCTGTACCTAACATTTTAATTATCTCACTTCTTTTTTTCTCTACTGAACATTTCCTTTCATCCCTTCAAGATTCCTACTCCACAAACATCAACTCAATCCAGCGCCGCCCATTTCCCTTTCTTCTCCTCCATTCTTCCCCCTCTGCCTTTGCACACCCCTTTCTTTCTCTTTCCTCCTGTTTTTTTGTTGACCACTGAGAGGGTGTGTGTTTTGTGTGTGTGTGTGTGTGTGTGGAGGGGGTGGGGGGGTAGGAGGGTGTCAGACAATCTGCTCTTGTTTCCTGGGGGTCTACAGCCGAGAGGAGTCAGCATAGGGGGGAATAAAGAGAAAGCATTGGAGAGCACATTTCTTCACTGCCTCCTCTTACAATGCCCTGCCATACCCATCTGTTACACACACACACACACACACACACACACACACACACACACAAGCGTACATGAACTGGTGTGTGTGTTGATGTGCATATGAATGACATGTGTCAGAGCGCAAAGCCACAGCGTCAGGCGCAGCACGTTTCTTCAGACTGAGGGGTTAAGGGCGATTGTGAGGGAGCCGGCCACCATATGGTGGAATAATTAGTATTAGAAATGCCCCCCTCCTCTGCTACACACACACACACACACACACACACACACACACACACACACACACACACACACACACACACACACACACACACACACACACACACACACACACACACACACACACACACACACACACACACACACGGGCATGGTGAAAGCAGTGCCCTGCTGTGGTGTGAGGTGTGTGCTGGGAAAAAAATGCCTTCACATCAGAGGCCAGACTCTGAAAGGAGCGGCAGGTCTCCCCCGGCCTCGGGCTCTTTCACTCCCTCCACCAGGACCACCAGGAGGGCGGCGCTGTGGGGACTTCCTCGCCAGAGAGGAGATTTGCACTTAACCAAACACAACCGCAGAGAGAGATTAAGAGCTAACGACGAGCCTGGTGGCCTCTGCCTCCACCGCTCCAGCAGAGGAAGAAAAGGCGAGAAAAAAGTGTTAATGAGGAGAGCAGAGGAAGTCAAAAGGAGCCGGCGGCCTCCTCCTGGTGGAGCTGTGATGGTGGAGCTGTGATGGTGTGAAAGCAGACAGGTGTTTTGTTGATAAGCCTCACCCTCTAGTGTTTGTGTCTTCAGGGCAGTGAGAGTGTGTGCTATCGACTTCCTCGCCTGAGATGAAGGCTGCTGTCTGGACTTGGAGCTCAGGAAACGAGGAGGTCTGAGATCCTCAGGACGAGCCTTCATGTGCGACAAGAAGCGAGGACAAAACAAAGGACGATGATCTGGATGATCGTGAGCCTGAAAGACAATAAAGAGAAAAGTGAAAAACAAATCTGTAAAAATGACTTTACAAATCCCTTAAGTACCTCTACTTTGACTTAAACTAATAACATACAATGAATGTACTACTTGTTAAATATAATGTGCTTATGTATATAAACTTATAATTCATTTATTCAAACATTTTAAAATGATACAAGTAGAAAATAAAAATTCAGATTATTTTGCAGGAATATCAGATTATCATCAAATTAAAAAATTAAAATAAAGGGGCGCTGGCGGTGCAGTGGTTGGTGTGCACGTCCCATGTATGGAGGCTGTAGTCCTCAACGCGGGTGGCCCGGGTTCGAATCCGACCTGTGGCTCCTTTCCTGCATGTCAATCCCTGCACTCTCTCCCTGATTTCCATCTCTGTCCACTGTCCTATCTCTACATTAAAGGCACAAAAGCCCAAAAATAAATATTAAAAAAAATAAAATCAACTGCAGCTGTGAAATTTTCAGGTTTTATTGTTATTCTTTTTTTATTTTAGGAATGATTAACTATAAATATTGATAAAAAAGTGAATTAGGCAAATTGATAAAAAATAAAAATAGAAAAATCTATCAAAGAAAGAAAGTTTTAGAATAAACATAATAAAATAATAAACAATATAATATATTTATTTAAAAAATAATAGACAACATTTTTTAATCAATACTGGAAATGTTTTTTTCCAGATAAAAAAAAAATTAACAAATAGAACTTAAAGCAAGACATAATTTTGGTGTTTGCCAGTGTTTGTTTGTTTGTTTTTTAGCACAACTAATTTAAAACAAAACAAAAGAAGACTTTTTATTTGATTCTGTGTTGTTTTCATGTTACAAACTCTTCCTTTTCACCTGTTTACTGACAAACAGAGAACAGCCCTGTGTGCTCATCGACACACAGGATGAACTCACTCAGAGAAACATCTGTGTCCCATGACACAACAAAATGAGAAACCCTGCTGCACTGTTTGTGGAGGAGAATTCAAATGATGCATGGTGCCTCTACTGCCCCCTTGTGTTGACTCAACAGATCACATCTCTCTTGCTCTTACTCAGCACACAAAGCTGCTTCTCCTCTTAAAACTCACAACCTCTGTCCTCCTTCAAAGAGAGGAGGCAGAGAATGATCCTGATAAACATCTGTAGAGTACACTGTAGTTGACATGGGACATAAAAGCAAGCAAGAAAGGTCAATATTGGAAATGTGGAGGGACTTAGCAGTGAAGACCAGTCCAGCTTTGCTGCCGGTGACTGATCAAACAAAAGAGCAAACAAATGTAATAGACGGCACACAGACGCAGAGCTTTATTTGACTTGTAGTTCTGCTCCTCAGCCTTTTATCACACAATAAAAACAAACACAAAATGCAGACAGTGATGAACCAGGGGACCTTCAGACAGATGGAAAAAAAGAGGGGAGAAAATGGGGGAGGAAGGTGGGGTCACTGTCTGTGACTCACACAGGGAGGATCAGCTTTTTAAATCCCTGCACCATCTCCGCTGATTCCCTTTCCTCAGATCTGGAGGCTTTAAAGATTTGCATTCTTGTGATGTAAAGAGCTACAGAAGTGAGGTAGAAAAAAGCCGAACAAGAGCTACAGAAGTGAGGCCTCTCTCCTCCTCCTCTGCTCCTCTTCGTCCCCTACGGCCTCCTCCTCATTACCTGTCACTCAGGCCCCCGTCAAAAGGCTGAGGGGGGCTTTGTGAGGATTCAGACTCGGGGGCTGGTGTCGTCAAACCTGTGACCTTTTCTGCAGAGCAGGTCCGGGCACGAGTGTGTGTAACGAAGTGTGCGTCATGACAACCCGCACGAAAGCTCTTTTTAATGCATGCACACACGCAAACGCACAGTACAGGACAAAGACGATTCTCATCACGCACGGCCACACTGATGAGTTTACTGTTAGAGATCTGACATTAAAGAGACGTTTAAAGCTGCAGCTGGCAAAAAACTGCAATCAGTTTCATTCATAAAACAACTTAATTCTAAAAGGGCCGATATCTACTGTGGTCTAAATTCCATCTTTAAATACTGAAGATGAACAAATGAAGCAACATTATATTTGCAGAGAATCAAGTATGGCATTGATCTTTGTTAAAATGACTTTTCTGAACAAGAAAAGCAGTTACTTCAACATGTCAGAGGCACATCAGAGACAGTAGGTAATACAGTACTTTCTATAGACACCATTAACCGTGGTGTGGGCTCCCTCGGGCCCCCTAGGCCCCCAGGAAACAGGCTGACCTCCTGGCGTCATGCAGCCCACACGCTGTCCTCACACAGCCAGAACTGCCCTAATGTCATTACGGGCCTGTTTGTGGTCAACAGCTCCCTGATTGAGATGTACAAGAAGTGCTGCCTCGATGAATGTAGGAAGTCTATTAGTTAGTCAGAGTCCCAGATGGCCTGCAGAGGACAGGCTTGCGTGTGCTCCTTCAAACACACACACACACTTAATTACACTGCCTCCGAGTGAACCCCCTGACAGGCGGACGACTGCGAGCAAAGACAGAAGTGTGTCTATGTCCCGGCGTCTGCAGGAACAGAGAATTCTTCACAGAGCTGCTGCACAAGAAAGCCAGGCTTAGGCCCTAACAAGGTTAAACCCCTGAAAAAGAGTGACTTTTTAAATCATGGAGATTTGTGTTTCTGCGGGGTGTAATTAGCTTTGCTGTGGGGGATGAAGGGTCGGGATGCTGCATGGCGAAACGGGGGACGACGACAGTGGGGCGCATTGTGGAGTCCGGCGGATTCAGGGGAGTAAATCTGATTATCAGCTCGTGTCAGAAGCCAGGCTCAGATACAGCTTAGCATTCAGAGCAACTTTCTACTTTCGATGGTGAGACAATGACCTCCCCCCCCCCCCCCTCCCTCCCCCCACAACCCTTTCCTGGCCCACGCAGACCCAGAAGGCCTGCGACTGTTCCCCTGAAGCCCCAACATCCTGAAACAATGCAACACTATGACAGGAGAGCACAGGATGACAGGAGGAACATCGAGCGATAGAAGAAGTATTTACTCTGGGTTTAAATGGGGAACTGCAAAGGTAGTCTAGTCTATGCCGGTGTTGTGGTGATGTCACATGAGTCAGTGTCAGTTGCCTCGAGCAACTAAAAGTATGAAACTGAAAAAATCTGGAGTTGTAGACGATGTGTAGACCTCCATATCCTTTTTTTCTATTTCTGCAAGATTCTCCAGGGTATATTTTCTTGCTACGAGCAGAACGCACATAAACGTCAAACAAAAAGTGTCAGCAGCAGGGTTGCATTGTGGGTAATGTTGGCTGGAGGTGCCGACAAGAAAGAAGAATGCTTGTGTATGAAAGACAAAAATCTGTGATTCTGTGAGTTATCTAATGACGCTTTGGTAAAGTTCCCTGTGTGTTTGGGCACCTGTGCATTCTGACCCGCGCCGTCACATTGCAGCTCGTTTCCCCCGGCGACGGTACAGGAGCTTTGACGGCGGTATAAAAGCAGACTGCTGGGTCAACAGCCTCTTGTGGGCTGTGTGTCTGTTTAGACAGGGACACGCTTGTTGTAAAGGTTGTGTTGCTGCAGTTTTACCATCACAATGCCCCTTCGTGATTTATTAGATATCTGCAGAAAAGATGGAGGATGGCAGAGGGTAGTGCCAGGCCTGATGAACTCGCCGAAGGCAGTTGAGGATGTAAATGAGGCTGTAAGGACCAGCGAGCGTCTTTGTCTGCCGACTTTACTTGTTTGTTTAAGCGGAGGCCAAGACAGGAAGCCAGCCCACACAACTCTGCTGTCCCCATGGCAACCCCACTGTTAATTGTGGCACATCCACTCCCCAACTCTTTTCAGCAGAGGGGAGAGGTGGAGACTTGTGAGTGTTGGAGGAGAGAAAGAGGAGTGTGTGTATGTTTCTTTGTACTTGTTAGGAGAATGGCAGGATAATAAGATTTTGCTTGATTTTTAAAAAGCTCGACTGCAAAGTTGGAGTTCTATTTTAGCAGTAAACTCCATGAAATACTGTTTTTTTAAATTGTAATAAAACAAATCAATTCTGGGGATATTTCAAACCATGCATATACAGTTTTTCCCAGAATAACAGTGGGCCCGATACGGTACCAATGGGGGGGCTTGAGTTTAAACATGACATGACAAACAATGCATTAACAGGAGGGACGTACCAGCTGATTACCTGCAGAGCATGTGTAAAGATGTGAATTGCGTCATGTACTGAAGTGGGAGAGATCGAGGGAAGATTTTCCACCGGAAGATCTTATTTCAGATAAATAAGGGAAAGGCGGCTCCATGTGTGCAGCACTGAAGTCCAACACACATTTCCTTGTCCCAGGGACAAGGATGTGCAACGTATTGTATCATCTCATACTGTATCTATGGTGTCTTAAAAGGTTTTGTTTTTGGATACTGTCCAAATATTTAATCGTTTTGGATTTTGATGCTTTGGAAAAAACTGCTCTTGAAACTTTCATGTCAGATCTTTTGACTGAATTGAATCAAAGTGACATCATCATCAGAATTAATTAAATACTACAAGTTAGCAGAGTTTGCAGAATTCCACTTCTAACCCCTGTAAAGTAAAACTTTCAACAACAAAAAAGTTGAAGACATTTGGGAAAGTTGTAAGAAAACCATCTTGCATTTTGCTCAATTTTCATATTTCTAGTTTCTAGGTTCACTTACAACTTGTTGGCAGAATCCTCTATCCCATAAGACGGCCTTGCTGACAAAAGACACATAAACGGGTCCCTGAAAGAAAAGAACGAGAAAAGAAGCCGAATGAACATCTTAGAAATAATTGGTCACAATCAGGGAACACTGTCACAGTTAGAAAAACAGATTAATGAGAGGCAGATTGAGATTGATTGACACGAGGATTTCAGAGATGAGTCGCTCAGTCTTCCGCTCTGTGGATCACAAGCAAAGAAACAATGACTGAAGCCCGGAAAAACAAACATAAAGCCACACAGTGAGACGTTTAAGCCCCCAACCGGAGCATTAATAACCCCTCCATCATGATTATTGAGATGCTGTGAGACCCCTCCAGAGGGTTCCAGCTCCTGCAGCAGAAGACTGAGTGATGGAGTCGGCTCTCCCACACAGCAACCTTCAAACATCTGCTCGGTTAACAAAACGTCTGCTCCTTATCTCCTTCCCTTTTCTTTTCAGCATGTAGCTTCATCGGGACAGTATGGTGGGTTTAAGTGAGGGTGCATCGGTTTGACCTGTGGAGCAGGGGTGGGGGGGCGCTGTGTTAACTCATCAATCACTGCAGACACTTCACCGTCCGGTGCCCAGCGGTCAGCGGAGCGGCTCATCCATCTCTCTTTGCAGCTCCTGGCAGCTCCCAGAAGCACCGAGTCAGCTCCAGAGTCCGTCCACTCCAGGGAGCAAGAGAGCAGATCCTCCCAGGACTCACCCCTCATTCATGGGCTGTAACCCCAGACCGGAGTGGGAGACAGGGGGCAAGAGGGGCTCACACAATAGAGCTTGATGTGTGTATACATTTGTGTGCCTCTTCTTCTTCTTTTGGAGTGCACTGGTGTGGAGCGCTCTGCCAGCTTTTCACCAGACTCTCAAATTCACTCTCAGTGCTTCTACACGTGGCTGGAGGGCAGCCAGAGTTTGGCCTTCTCATCGACTTCTTTTTGCTTTATTTTGACTGTACCTGATGTATTTAACAAAGCAGGTTAAGTACGATGATGCACATTACACAAAGAAATACCTCACAACCCTCCATCTTTAAAATATAAACCTTAAATTCAAGCCGAGTTAAAAACAGAATGAATCAGCGATGCTGTCCAAGTCTTCCGATTTAATATTTGGTGTGCTGAATGAAAAATAAAGTACGTACTGGGGCGCTAAAGGTTAAAGCAGCTGAGTGTTGGGTTGGTCTAGAATGTGGAGACACTGAAACAAAAGAAACTTAAAGGCTTTATATGCGATTTTTTGATCCAGCAGATGTCGCCCTTGAGCACCAGCATGAAACCAAAACAACTCGCGCTGCATTGTTGTGTTAGCATGCTAATGCTAGCGATCTTTATCATGCTCGTATATTCACACTGCATGTAAATTTACCTGAAATGAGCGTGATCTAGAAACACAGTTAAGCAGTGAGTACAGTATGTTATTCTTCTTTTCTCTAGTCCCTCAATTAAACAACTTTTATACACGAGGGGAGGAGTCAGCCGGCCGTCCGGGCGATGTAAACAAAGTGAAGATAGGACTCTGAAAACTCTGAAAACATCACAGACAGTGGGACTCGGGTGTTACACCCATTGTAGACAGTCATGACTCACAGAGTTATTTTCAGAGGAGATACTTGATTTCTACATTTAAGTGTGAAACATCACATATAAAGACTTTAAACTTACCAATGTACAAATTCAGCCTCAGTTGTCAAACACAACTACAAGGAAGTGGACGTCTTCAGACCCAAATTACAGGTTTGAAGAAGTCAGCAGGAGACAGCATTTTAGCCTAGTTTATATAGCTGATATTAGCTTTTTTTAGCCAGCTTGCTTCACCTGATAAAATTAGGCAGTAGATCAAGTAGATCATTCCTTTTAGCTCTGTTTCAATTCTTCACAGATTTAAAATGAAAACTGCTCAGACTTTATTCTCCTATAAGGCTTTAAAATCATTAGAGAATCTGTAAATGCATCAATTCACAGTGAAATGTCTTGATCAACACGAGGAGTGCGGATGTAAATTACGGCGTTCTTGCTAACTCCAGCATTATCACATTATCTATATTTTCCATTTGAAAGGTCAAGAATAAACGTTTGCTCTCAGATCTCCTGCTTGCATTGACGAGACGTTCTTCAAATGACAAATAGTCAACTTCAATCTTCATTGATGATGCCGCCGTTTGACCCATCATTACAATCACAACCCGTAATCCCGTATATAGAGTTCGTCTAAAGTGATTGCTGCTCCTCTTTTCCTTCTTCAATTCCGATGATGAGATTAGTGAGATCCCCAGCAGATGGGATTTCCGCTGAACATGAATCCACCCGATGTACCCCCCCCCCCCCCCCCCCATTTTTCAACGAGCTCCACATATTGGTACTTCCGGTCGGACCGTTTGAGCGCAGAGCCGTGTGGGCTGGCAGGACTCACACAGACAGGAAGTGCTGCTGTTTAGGGCTGAACCAGCCGAGCTAAATAAGGTCAAATATGGTCAGTCTTATCAATAATGAGTAGGTGGAACGGGCTGGATCAAATTACCAATTTAGAGCTAATCACCAAAGTGGTGGCTGCTCTTTGCTTTATCCCCTCTCCTGCTCTGTTTTCTCGTCTCTCTTGGTGATTCCTGACGCCATCTGTCTGTCTGTCCTTCCTCTCCCTCTCTCTCTTCTGAGCACTACACTGGATGTTTTATTAATTCTGTTTCACCTGATTACACCCCGTCTGTGAGTCAGGATGCATTAATAGGCATTTAATTAACGTTTACAGAGGGTACAGAGAGCCAGTCAGATCAAAGCAGCGTCCTCCCCCCGGAGGTTAGCAGCGAGGACAAAATAAAACAGGTTTATATAGAAATCTCAGTGATAGGTGGAGATAAAACAAGCTGCTGCAGCCGGCACCTCACTGGTAAACATGCTGGTAGCTTTTCACTTCTACAACCATCAAAAAAGGAAAAAATCTTGTCCAATTTGGAGAACTTGCTCTAATTTAGTTTTTAGTTTTTTGCGCTGGCTTCAACATCAAATCTGGAAAAAACAAAAAAACTGATCCCCAACACTCTACTTCATGACACCTTATTTCTAATCAAATAACTTTATTAATCCCTCTAAGGGCAGTTAGTGTGGAGCAGCTTGTACCTTCAACTAGAAAACATTTTCTGATTAATGTGAGAGAGATTAACTCTCTTCATGATTGGATTTTGATCGCCACCGACTCTTTACCAAAAAGTAAATAAATGACACAGACTACCTAAACCTATAATCTCGCTTTTTACTCGTACATCTCAGTGAAGTCAGCGGTGCGGCATATAAAATCAGCAGCTGGACTTGTCGATAAACCAACAGACTTTGAGACAAAGGGCCGACACAGTCTCCAAAGCTCAAGCCTTTTTAAAATCACGCAACAGGAACTCAACAATGCAGCACAACACACAACTGACGAGCAGATCCAGAAAACAATCAAGCACGCGGCCGAGCTATCAATGGCAAACAAAGAGCGAGGGGTGACCACCTCAGCATGTCTTTGGACCGGGTTGGAGTCAGACACAGAATAGGAGCGCACGCAGATTGAGAGAGAGAAAGCCCGGGGTCAGCTATAATGAGCCGTGAATGTGAGCATCCGTCCAATCCCGTTTAATGGGGTTCATCCCTGGAAAAGGGTTCTGTGTCCGGCCTGCACCGGTGTCAGTGTGTGTTGGCGTTGCGGTACGGGTCAGGGGTCTGCAAGGACTCTCTGACCCTGAAATGAGCTCTGGGAGTCAGTGGGGACCCCCCGCTGGCAGGACAGAGCTCCTTTTATGCTTTAATCTGCGAGCACATGGGGATCAATATGGAAACTATTGGTGCTGCAGGAGTGAGCGGTGCAGCCATTTTAAGATGTCTCACAGGGGGTTGGCGCACCCTGACAAAAGCACAGCCCTGCTGCCACCACCCGTCACAATGACCTGTGGGACAGTGGCACACCAGCAACTAACCTACTTAACATTCATTAGTGTCAGAGAGGTGGACAGATGCTCTGGGTTTTTACGGATCTTCTCTCTCATGTTCCCTACATGGGGGCGCATTCAGCAGCGTTTGACGTGTCTTTCATTTGGGATATTGGGGTTGTGGGCGGCGGCGGCGGCGGCGGCAGCAGCAGCAGGCCGCTCAGCTGTGGATTAGGGGAGGAAGAGCTGGGTGGGCAATGGACGGACTCACCCTCTGCGCGTGGTGCGTGGAGCGGGGGCCGCCCGGCAGCCAGGTGCTCCTGCTGAGGGGAAGCCTGGACCGAGACACGAGACTCCGATGGCGCTTAAAATCCTGATTTGTGAAGGGCCTGTTTTCCCAGTGAAGATCTGGAGCGCCTCGTCTCTCAACCGCAGACATGTCCAACGAGCTTTACTCTTACATTTGACTTGTTCTCTCGGTCCAAATGTGAACGATCCCAAGTCCTCAAGCAACAAGCAAGACAGGAAAAGTGATTTAAGGGGAAATGATCTGAGAAATGCTTCTCAGTGGGAGGCAAACTTGTACTCCTCAAATAGCTTATGCCTGTTAATGATTACCACCCTGCTGAAACTCTCTCATTGCACAACCTTCCTCTTCAAGAAAACAGAGCAACAATGTTTGTCACACAATGTTTCATGCACAATTTAGAGGCACATAATAAACTCAGACCCCGTGTTCCTTTCCACAAAAAAAAAAAAAAAAAAAAAAGGGCCGACAATAAACTTTCAGTGAAGAAGTGAAGCCTTGCTCCGTGACAAAGGCCAGAACAGACACCAGGACCAGCTGGGAAGAGAGGGGGTCTTTCAGCCCGACTCCAGACACAACATGGATCAGGTTCTGGGCGGCCACACAGAAGCATAAATCTCCTTTCCTTAATTACATTACAGGGCATATAGTGGCAAGCTCTGTGGAAACAATGGAGTCTATCAATTCCACAAATCAGAGCTCAGTGGGGTATGTATGAGTGTGTGTGTGTGTGTGTGTGTGTGTGTGTGTGTGTGTGTGTGTGTGTGTGTGTGTGTGTGTGTGTGTGTGAGCTCTGAACAGGCCTCTATCTGTATCTCCAATCAAAGCTCATTATGTAGAGTGTGACTTGAGTTTGAGGTTCTTCATCTTCAGATTTGTATTTGCAGGAAAGACCCAGTGGACACGCTCATGGTGAAATATTAACAAAAAGACAAGAGGGGAGCGGTGAGTGTTTTCCATGGTGACCGGACCAAACACATACAGCAGAGACACACACGAGAAAGAAGCAAAACCCCCCCTTAGCTAATGTGCAGCTTAAAGGTGCAGAGAAATGTGAAAGTTGGAGAAATGTACAGATCCTGTGGTACATGTTCATAACTCTATACACAAACTGTCCTCAGGTGATAATCTGGTCCCTGTAACACTGTTAGAAGATAAAATGCTAAGTGAGAAGTTGTGGTGGTGGTGGTGGTGGACCCCGCTGCAGTGGAACCGTAACTCTCCTGGTAGCTTTTCAGCTCCAAACAGGACACAGAGTATTCAAAAAAGACAAAACATGTCGGTTTTATATTCTTAGATAGAAACCATTTAAAACTGCAGGAACTCATGAAGAGACCCAATCTGTTACTCTGTTGTTATGTAACTCTGTGTCTCTCTCTCTCTCTCTCTTTCTCTCTCTCCCTCTCTCTTTCTCTCTCTCTCTCTCTCTCCCTCTCTCTCTCTCTTTCTCTCACTCTCTCTCCCTCTTTCTCTCTCTCTATCCCTCTCTCTCTCCCTCTCACTCTCCATCTCTCTCTTTCTCTCTCTCTCGCTCTCTCCCTCTTTCTCTCTCTCCCTCCATCTCTCTCTCCCTCTTTCTCTCTCTCTCTCTTTTTTTTCTCTCTCTCTCTCTCCCTCTCTCTCTCTCTCCCTCTTTCTCTCTCTCTCTCTCCCTCTCTCTGTCTCTCTCCCTCTCTCTCACTCTCCATCTCTCCATCTCTCTCTCTCTCTCTCTCTCTCTCTCCCTCTCTCTGTCTCTCTCCCTCTCTCTCTCTCTCTCTCACTCTCTCTCTCTCCCCCTCTCACTCTCTCTCTCTCTCTCTCTCCCTCTCTCTCTTTCTCTCCATCACTCTCTCTCTCCCCCCCCCTCTCTCTCTCTCTCTCTCCCTCTCTCTCTCTTTTCGACTCTCTGGGGGCTCTGCAGAGTTTTTGGGGTAATCCAGATGCAACAATACAGGTTGCTAAGACACAGAGAGAAAATGCATTGTGTGAGGGGAAGTAACGGTGGAAATGTCAGTATTCATGTCCCAAATTTGAATGTTTTTTTTTAAAATGAAGATAAAATTTGGATAGCGAGAACATCCTTGTATTATATTCTACAGAGATTTGACGGCAGAGTAATAATTCTCGAGGAGTTTGTGTTTTTTTTTCTTCTATTAAACAAAAATATGGAGAGAAAGTCTTTCTTGGATTTATTCTCTCTGTCTCTCACACAAATAAACACATACATCAGCACACAAAAGCTGACAAAGCCTCTCACAAAACACATAAAAATACAATTACAAGAGCTTTCATGGACTTCTAAGGATCCCAGCCCAGCCCACCGCGTGCTGCCCTTTGTTGGCCGCGGGACCTGGAATCAAAGAGCGTTGACCTGCACGGCTCTGCCCGGCAGGTCGGCGGGGAGTCCAGCTCTGACTCCAAACCCTGGTTACCATGCCACGCTGGGATCCCCCCCCCCCCCCTCCCTCCACTTCTCTTAGCCCCCTGGTTAGCTCTGTTATTTCCTCATCTCATCAATCTGTCAACTAAGCCCTCTGACACGCAGCACAATATGGTCCCAGCATTTCTCAGTGCAGGCCCTCTTTTCAATATGGTTCCAGCTTTCCAAGATTAGTCAACTCACCCATGATGGTCCACTCTCCCGGGGAGTCGGGGACTGGCAGGGAGTCAGCGCCAAATATAGTTGCTAGAGGCAAAAAGATGGCAGCTTCAAAACCAAAACTCAGCCAGGGATCCTGATCAGAATCAGCTTTACTGGCAGAGTCATATTTGCACAAATCCCAGTCATTTAATATTACTGTACCTTATCAGTCGACATGAGTCTTTGGTTTCTAACAACACCGCTCTGATGGTCAATAAATGTACATTATCTGGGGGGGGAGCCATGACAGCGCTGTTAAACGACAGTGCAGAAACCTTCAGTGGGCACCAAAAGGGCCCCAAACTAAATTCCTACATAATGTTGCTTTCAATGAATATCTACAAGCCTATATAAGAGAATAGCTCAAGGTGAGTGTGTAAGAATGCTGACATAAACATGATAATAATCACGTTATAATTTACATTTTTGCAAAGCGATTTATTTGAATTTTCTATGTTTTCATGTTCATTATGTTACAAAATATTCTGATATTTCTCAGGATTTGAGATAAGGAGGAATGGAAATTGCACAATAATTTAAAGTTTTCTCTTTACAAGGGCGCCAGTAGCCTAGTGGTTAGTGCGGGAATCCCATGTTCAGAGGCTAAAGTCCTCAAAAAGCGGGCTACCCAGGTCCCGAATCCAACCTGTGGCTCCTTTCCTGCATGTCATTCTCCACTCTCTCTCTCTCTCTCTCTCTCTCTCCACGATTTCTGAGTCTATCCACTGTCTTATCTCTCTAATAAAGGCAGAAAAGCTCATAAAAGTCTGCTTCATTTCGTTTAATCTTTGTCTACTTTGCCAACACAATGCTTCAGAATCCCACTAAACTATGATTGTTGTGGTTCAGCTTTACAAAAAAAACAAAACTTGATAAATTCAACTTTAAACTTTAAACCTTTAAACTTCCTTGGAGTAATATTTTCTCTGTGTTTCAAAGTTTGCACTTCTCTTACACCAGTGTGTCCTTATAACTGTTAGCAATAGACCCATTGGTACCGAACTAATTAAAGTAAAAAATCTCGCCAAGAAGATACTTTTTTTCAGAGAAACCTGGCCACCTGTGAACATGTCGAACAGTTTTATGCAAAGAGAGGGAGGTAGAAAAAGGAGGAGCGTGTTTATTCCTGTGCTGTAGACTGGACTCACTCGAGGACGGACCATTCAATTTATTTTCAAGTAAGGATGAAAGGAAGACTCCAAACTATGCATGTCTCCTATTCAGAGGTGACGCTCTTTAAAGAAAGAAAAAAAAAGACAGCAAAAAAGAGTCGGAGCGGGGGGGAGGAGGGGTGGAGCGCTGCATAAATTTTACATACACAAGGCTGCAGACAAAGTGATTGTTGCTTCCCCCCAAAACTTTTTTTTTCCTCCTCCAGAAAACACTTTTCTTGCTGAATAGGCACCTATTAGTGACTCCATTATGGGCACAGGGCTCTTGAATGGCTCCTCACTGTGCGTCTTTATCATAGTCAGGGCTGTGAATACAGGCTGGCCCCCCTCCCAACTCAACTCTTTACAGCCTGTATTGATAGGTGCTGGTGATGATGGGTGAGGCAGGGGGGGGGGAGAAAGGGGGGAGGTCGGGGGGGGCTGCCTCTCTCTCACCCCCCGTTGTGTGCTCCAGGTGTGGTGTGTTAAGCGTAGCGTTTCCAAGCCTCTATTGTCCCACACACTTTTTTTCTTCTCCACTTGTTCCAGTAGGAAAAAAAAAATGGATGCAGTGTTTTACATGCATTAGCTGATCTCCATAATGCAACCCCCCCCCCCCCCACCCACCCACCCACCCACCCAAAACTGCACCCCCAAAACAAGTCAGGCCTCCGGCGAATCGCTGCACACCGCCTCAGAGCCGTGTATTGTTGTTGGATTATTCAGGAGTTAGCTGAAAGAAAGAGACAGGCCGAGTGGGGTGTCTGTACTTTATCTCCAGGGGAGACAGGGGCTAAAGAAGGAGCTTCTTTGGAGGAGTGAGTTAGTGCGGCGAAAAAAAAAAAGCACGAAAACACCTGCAGAAGACACGCCGAAAAGGGGCGCCGAGGCGAGGAAACCCAGAATGTTTGTCTGAACTTTTCTCTTCCACTGTAAAACTAACTTCTCCTGAATGGAGGAGCTGAAATTTATCACAACATCATCACATCTGCACAAACTTTAAAGTGTTGACCAACCAATCAGAAAGTTCACAGTTTCAATCAACACAGAGTGAACAAACCTCTGTGTGTGTGTTTGTGTGTGTAGAGTGTGTGTGTGTGTGTGTGTGTGTGTGTGTGTGAAAGAATGATCCATTCACGTTTGAAGTTATGTGTGTACACTCAGTTGAAGTGGAGAGAGAGACACAGAGAGAAAGTAAGAGAGACTTTATGATGAATATGGAAGCATTGTTCAGCCGTGCTTACCTCCGCAGGGAACCATCTGCTCCCTGTCAATGCATCACCTGCTCGTCTGAGCCGTCTCCATGGAAACGAGGGGTGGGGGGGGGGGGGATTAGGAGAGGTTATGGCTTTGATGGGAGGGGCCGTCGCCGGGGACAGAGAGAGAGAGGAGGTTGTCGCTGAAGGAGGCGTGGTGGACAGGAGTGGGGCCGATGGGGAGAAGAGTTGCCGGAAGAATGTCGTCCTCTGCTGGCGGAGAGAGGAACAGCAGGAGTCACATACATGTACACATGGAGAGTAAGCTGCACAACATTTTTCCACACAGAGGCCACCTGTTGAACATGTCATAGGTGTAGAAGAAATACTCACTGCAGCATAAAAAAAAAAAAAAAAAAAGATGCAGATTTCTTTCAAACTGCAGTTAATACATTTACATGTTTTATAAAAAAAAGTTGATTTATTGTGTTCATCTGACTGAAACAAGACTTTTAAAAACAAGTTAACATGTTAATCTGACTGAAATTGCACTTCAAATTTCTCAAGGTTGGATTTACACATCAGCTAATGCAGTAGGTAGGGGGTGGATTTACTTATTTTATGGGTACACCCCAACCAGACTTAGACGGGCCAAGGCGTTCTGCAAATGCTCCAAAGTTCCTGTGCTGGGCTTTGACCCACAAAATACAAAACTGTAGAAGAAGGGCGGAAAGAAAACAAAAGTAAGGCTATCAACTTCTGCTCGAGGTTTCTACCTTAAATGAGGTTGAGGCTGGGATTTAGTTTTATACTAAAGGATGCCATGGCTGTGAGT
Organism: Labrus mixtus; assembly: GCF_963584025.1. NCBI lineage: Eukaryota > Metazoa > Chordata > Actinopteri > Labriformes > Labridae > Labrus > Labrus mixtus. The sequence goes on along the minus strand of NC_083633.1, from coordinate 18,141,992 downwards.
AAAGAGAACAGTAGACATTTATCTTAATCCTCTCTTAAATTATATTATGTAAAGTGTTTTTACTTTTCATGTGTGAAAAACAGTGTGGCACTGACGCAGTAGGTGAAGAAGCGCTCTTGCACTTTTAGGAAATGACGTCGTACAGATCTGATAGTGATGAGTTTCTGCAGAGTGACAGTGACTCTGCGTTTGTTTGCATCTGTTATTGTGTGACGAGCAGCGTGAATGTGGATCAATCACAGAGTCCTCATTAGAGCTGTGTGTTCCTCCACCTACAGAACGTACAGTGTGACATGACGGCTGAGTAAACACTGACCTGAGGACAGCTGAGAAGGCAAACAGATGAAGTATGAACTGATGACTGAGACAGACAGCCACCAAAAGACACTCAGTCCATGGTGTAAATTTTGCCCTCGGGCCTGGAAGTGTCAGAGACCAGCTACATTAAATGCCGGGTTGTGAAGGCCCTTTAGCAGGAGACGATAGCAACATTCAAGCGCTCACCTGCAGTCGCCCTTCACAGAGCCCCGGCTGACGCAGAGAAAGTCTGACTGACAGGTGAAAGTGACCACGGCTGCAGGGAGGAAACACCTTTTGTGTTTGGTCATGGAGCTGGTGAGGGCGGTGACCCAGATCCCCCTGCCGACAAGATCATCAGCCTGAAGGGGGGGAGGGAGGGGTTCTGGATCACTCTCTCTCTTTACTTCATCAATACACCCCCTCTAACCGTCACATCCTCAACATGTCAGCCCCCCCCCCCCCCCCCCCCCCCCCCCCCAGTTAGGGACCTCTTCCCCTTAAACTGTATCTAATCTCCATCTTAACCACATGTGTAGGAAACACTGCGCCTCTCCAGCACATCCTGTAAAGGTGTTAAAACAGCTGCACGCAGCTTATATTACATTTGACAATTCCTGAGGGAGACACACAATTTGGGGCAGCAGAGTCTCGGTCTGTAGGGAACCGGTACGGACCAAAGTATGGAAGTTGGTCTGGTTGCTAAAGAAGTGCCAGGTCACTTCCTAAGTACCGCCATGGCGCTCCTAAACAAGGCATGGAACACCCTTCAGCTCTTGGGCGTCCCTGTGTGCAAGCCCAACTCGGACGTCTCCCAATGAATGCATGTCCATAAGTCCTGTTGGTGCATTTCAAAGCCTATTATTGATATTTGATTGATCATTATTGATTTTTCTTATTTAATTAACTTCCTCCACAAAGCAGAAGATGCCCGTAGAAGAGAAGAGAATGATTAAAAAGTGGGGTCATCGTCTCGTCTTAACACAAATGTAACGCAACAGATTAACTGGGAGGAAGTCGATTTAGCAAATGTTTTCACAACAGGTCTGAATGAAGGCTTTTTGAGTCCTTACAGAAATGCTAAATGACATGCTGTTGACATGCAGTCCACCTGATGTGAATGTCCTCAATCAGTCAATTTTGATTTGTAAAGCATGAAATTATAACAAATGTCCACGGCAAAAAGAAAAAGGTCTCAACTGAAATACTTGTTCTAACTTTGAATTTCAGGTGAATTTCAAGTCTTCAAACTTAAAGGTTCAAAGGTGGGATGCCTCTTCTTGCTCTGTAATTACATGTTAGATGACGCATGTTTCCATATCTCTTCTGGTCGACACATTTCAACTGCTGCAAAATGTAAATCATGTCAGCAAACTTTAAGATACATCCATCTTCAGTTTCCACGACAACCTGTATCAAAATCAAGTTCTACAATTCACTTAGCAGACGCTTTTATCCAAAGCGACGTACATCAGAGAGTAAGAACAACACAAGCAAGGATCTAGAAAAAAGGGAACAATGTCAGTAAGAGCAAACGATCAGCTTTGAGTCTGATTGGACACACAGGTGCTGACAGGAAGTGACCAGAGGCAAAGCACAACATTGAGGGCAGTTCTTGAGAGCTCTAATCAGTATAGAAACCATCTTATAAGTCGTCGTTATCAAACAAAAACCATCGTCATTACCATCATCATCATCAATAATATGGAGACCATCATCATTAAGTTAGTAGGTATTCATGAAAGAGCTGGGTCTTTAGCTTTTTCTTAAAGGTGCAGAGGGACTCATTCCACCACCGGGGGGCGACAGAGGAGAAGAGTCTAGTCAGAGACTTAGGACCCTGTTGTGAAGGTTGGATCAGACGCCTTTCATTGGCAGAGCGTAGTGGGCGGGGGGAGGGAGTGTAAACCTGGAGGAAAAGTAAGGAGGAGACGTTTTTGTCGCTGTTTTGTAAGCGAGCAGCAGAGTTCTAAATTTGATGCGAGCAGTAACTTGGAGCCAGAGTGGAGTGAGGAGATGAACAGCGGAGTGACATGTGCTCTGTTGGGAAGGTTGAATTTGGTGAAGTTGGTGCATAAGAAATTAGGAGGGCGATTCATCCTCTGGGTAACATAAAAGTCGACGTAAACTTGATCAAACTGGTGGATCGATTGCTGATATTGCCGTCCACAGAGCCGTGTTAACAAGTGTCATTCTCATGAAGGCATCATTTCCCACTTCATATCAGAAACACATGGTCTGACCCTGACTCGTTCCCTGGGCCAGTTTCTGATCCTGGGAGAGTTCCTGTCAGAGCCACGTGTAGCTGCAGGACTCAGGGTGACTTTTCTGGGTGTAAAATTCAATTATCCAGCGGGTGAGCGTGTCTGTTGTGAGCGGTGGGCGGACGGCTGCCCGTTCCCAGCATGCGACAAGGGGGTTAAGAACCACAGAAAGGCCTCCATTATCCAGAGTGAGAACGGCCCATGTGGCTGGCTGCACGGCCTCCGCTCTCATTCACTCTGCCTTTACAAACAGCACTCCCGAAAGCCTCAGAGTTTCTTTCTCTTTTCTCCGCTCCCCCCCTCCCTCCCTCCCTCTCTCTTGCTCTCCAACTCTCAGAAAAGAGCCTCCACAATGCTGCTGGGAGGCTGGAGTGGATTCTTCAGCACCCCTGTGGACAGTCCACATGTGGACAACATTCACAGGATGTCTGTCAACTAGTCCATTAATCAACGACATCTCATGAAAGAACAATTAGGAAGCTCACAACTCCATAACGGATTATCATCTCTAAGCACCCCTGCTTCTCAGCAATTTTCTGGCTGCGGTTGAATTTCTTGTCACTTTTTTTCTCCACGATAATTACAGAAAAATGGAGTTATATAATCATGACAAAACCAAAAAAAAAAAAAAAAAAAAAGATTTAAGGACAGCTGTAGTCGTGAAAGAGCTCACTCCTCGCTGGCAGAGAAATTTGTTCACATCTGGCTAATCACTGGGGTGAGAATGGATCTTCAGTGTGTGAATAAGACTGAGGCGCTATGGAGGAGGCAATTGAAGACGCACACACTGCACCACTTCTCCTGATAAATGAGCAATTGTCTCCATCGCCATTAATGACAGTAAATGACACAGTGGGGAGCTCTTCATCCACTGGACAATATGGAGAGGACACTGAGGAAGCTTGGGAGTTTCTATGTGACATCACGTCCCATCTGCAAATTACAGACCACTATAGACTAGCAGAAGACGCACACAGTGGCCCATTATGAGCACTCTGGAGAAAATACTAGGCTTTTATAGTATGCTTATGTGCATTTCGATTACCGGCAGATCAGTAGGCTAATGTGCAGTAGAACTTTTTTAACCCAATTTAAAGCAGCAATAACTAATATTTTCGCAACCTTGACATGTAATCAATACATGAAGTTGACATAATTAACTTTCCAAACAACATCATTCGTTTCAAGTCCTCTTTGTTTCCACACTAGCTTGTTGCTGTGTTTGTTTGTTGTGCGTAAGATTGTATAAGGTAGAATGATGTTTTCTGTCTATATACAGGTAGACAGGAAAAGGGAAAGATGAAGAGGTAGGGTACGCAGCTGGAATTGGAACCAGGACTTTTTTTCCCTACATTATCCAGTCACTTAATTGAGAAAATATTGAGATAATTATAAAAAAAGGTAGCTCAGATTGGCATGACTAAAACTGTAACAGTGACACATGTATTACCTTGAGATAGAAATATGATAAATGCTAATAGAATCAGTTAAAATAATTAAAAAATAAACACATGTAAAGGTGATTTGTAAAATAAAGCCACTTGTTCTTTCAAGTTTTGAACCACTGGATTTGAAATATGTTGCTCAGTGTGTTGAGGGGGGATGGTGTTCTTTCAACATTACCTAGCCCACACTGCCCTCTTGTGGTACCTGTGGAGCTCCTCATTGTCAGGTATGTCCATGTCAGCAGTTCTGCACAAAAACAAAAAAAGTTATTTCATGTTAAAATAATGTTTCAATATTATTATGACTGTATTTTTGTTTGTTTTTAATGGTTTGTGTTTTTGTACTGTTCCTTCTGAGTTATTGCAGGCTATTTATCACATAGTACAGAACAGACACACAAAAAAGTTGTACAAATGGTACACATATATACCAGTAGATATAAAAGGTTTATAATAAATGGCATATATTAGACATTTTTTGAAAATGTAAAAAGGTTTAAGACTTATTCAAATTTCTTAAAATCATTCTTGACTTGAACCGAATGCTTACACATTATTTTTCCTATAACATTATTTTTCAAACCTTAGTTATTATTTAATATTAGTAGGTAATAGTTAAAAAATAATTATTATATTATTATAATTATTAATAATAATAATAATAATTAATAATAATAATTATTATTATTATTAATAATAATAATACATTTAATTAATTAATTAAATAATTATTATAATTATTATAATATTATTATAGTTAAAAAAAATATTAAAATTATTATAAATTAAATAATTATTAGTAGTTATGAAAAAGTTATGCGTTCATGCCCCATCACTGGCTATATATTAGCATGCTCATATTAGCATAACTCCTGTATGTAAGCGCTGTCTGGCTCTATGCTGGCAAGCTAACATTAGAGCTAGCTAAACAGTTTGACTTACGTAATTTTTGGCATGTCAACGTTAGCATTTAAGTTCAACGCACAGTTCAAGTTCAAGAAAGACTAACAAGTCTACATGTAAGCAGACTATTGTTTAACTTGTATTTGTTAAACATTTGATAACATTTATATTAGCATTTAGCTCGAATATCACATATTGGTCACAGCGAGGGGCCACATTCCTTTAATTCTCACCGCCTGGGGGCCCAAATTGTAGAATACAAAAAACGATTAAAGTCGATTATGTCTCAAATTGAACTCAACATATACCAGTGATCAAATATTATCATGGACATATTTCTGGTTTTCATGATTTCATGGTAGATTTTGTCATGTTTTCTAATTAATTGATGTGTAAAAATTGACCTGAGGGCCACGTTGAGGGTTGATGGGGGCCGCATGTGGCCCCCGGGCCGCCAGTTGCCCACCCCTGCTTTATACTGTATGTTAGCATGCTGACATTAGCTTTTTATTACGCAAAACAGTGACATTAGCTTTAACTTAAATAAAATAAATTACTATTAAGTCGAGGATGTAGTCATTTATATATATATATATATTAAAACAATAAATTAGTTAACCCCATATAGCCTATGATTTAGCAAAATGTGCTTATTATTGTATATTATTTAAACTTAGTTTCAAATGGAGCCAACAGTAATGTTAAATATATGACATTAGATGAATAAAGGTGCGTTTGCCTTCGGTTTAATTTGTAATGTATACCTGTTGTCAGGTCAGTCCGACGATACTGATAAAGAAAGGCATCTCTACTGCAGCAGCGGTCATGGTTAAAACTCAACTAAAACCCTTAAACCCCTCATCCAGCGGTACACAACAAGAACCAGATGTGCCATATTGTAATTCTGTTTCACAACAACCGTCCCGTGACATACCGATGCTGAGGGGGGTGTGGTGTGACGTGGCCCCGCTGTTTGAACGGAGGGGTTTTAAAGACAGGAGCTTGCTCAAACAAAGTCTGGTTACCAGAGTCCAGCATCTATTCTGCACACACACGTTGTTCACCTGAAGAGAGAGAGGATGGACGCTGCTTACAAGAGGGTCAATGGAAACTATGGGCCGGGGGCAAAGACAGAGCCAGATGCAGAGCCAGACACAGGGGATCAAGGCACCAGGGTAAACCCTCATAATGACACTTCAACTTCTATGTTTTAACGTTTTAAACTCCTCTGCATTCGTGCTCTTTTTTTGTTTGTTATAAAAGCATCAGCTAACCTGTTATCTAACATCATTGTAAACCTGTTTAAAGTAGAAAGAGTCTCATATTACAAAATAATTTAACATCTGCTGTATCTCAAATCCTTTTTAATGCAACAAAAACAATGAAAGAGCCAGACATGGCTAGAATATTCCAGGTATTCCTGCAGACAAAGCAGGGAATAGTTCTGAATAGAGGGGGGGCGAGGAACAGCTGATGTTACTGCAAAAAAAAAAGAACATATGTGCTCTCATAATACACCTGGAATATATAACTGGACCTTGCAAAAACAAAAACATCAGGTTATCGTTTCATCTTGCCCTATGTATCGGGGTATTTATACTGCAATAACTATATTTGATAAGAGCTTGATCTTTCAAACACATAGCTATTGGTTTACAGACCTCTTATGTCAAAGCTTAATCAAACAAATGTGTGTTCCAAGTGATTTATTTGGCAAAATAAACAATCTGAGGATGTTTCCATTGGTTGTGGAACTAATGATAGGTGCTTTTCTTTTTCTGGCGTTTTACAATCAAATAGATAATCAATGTGTCCGCAAATGAAGTTGCATAACATACAAAACCAGGATTTAATTAATAAATAACTACATCGTGACTACATCTGTAACATATTCTGCTCCACATGCAGGGCTGGGGGGGGGGGGGGGCATTTAGGGTTGTGTTTTCCTCTTTATTCGGGATTGTTGTAAATCCTCTCATGTGTGGAGCATGTGGTCACACCACACCACTGATGCTGCACAGCCCGAAAGGTTAAAGGTGTGAGGGCTTTGAGCTTTGAGATCTGACGCTGTGAATGCAGAAAGTCATGGCTTTCACTCTAGATTTTATGCATGTTTTTTTTTTTTTTAACACATGACTTTGCTTAAAGACATGCTCACAAACCTAAATCAAGAGGCAATACAGCGATGAACCTATCTTAGATTTACACATCCTCTTGGCCTTAAACTCTCAAATGAACAGATTTGGAGTTTAAAACATAAATCATCACAAGGATCTTAAGGGGATCAAGATCAACTATAAAAAATGACTGCATTTATTACCCCTCCTCCTCTTTTATGGACTCCTCCTGTAACAGTAGCATAAGCGCCCCCCTGAGGTTCTGGCTTTTGTAAAAAAAACGAACGACAATATTTATAATCTTGTGCACATTTCTGCATTTTTAACCCCTGTGTTGTTTCTTGAAATGTGTCTATCTGCAGAAGAGAAGGGGCTCCATGTACCTGGAGGAGGAGACCGACAAGAAGTCAGAAGTGATCTCCTGCATCTTCTCCCTGAAGGAGGAGGTCGGAGCCTTAGCCAAGGGGCTCAGGCTCTTTGAGGTAAATCGATAATACCCATCACTGGAAGGTCTTTCTTTCTGATCATGTAATTAGAATCAGAATCAGAATCAGAATCGGGTTTTATTGCCAAGTACATTTACACATACAAGGAATTTGACTTGGTGTGTTGGTGCAAAACAATTAACAGGGAAATAAAGCAGAACTAGCAACAACTTAAATAATACAGTATAAGAAGATGTTACAATATATAAAATAGAATTTAAAAATGTAGGATGTATCAAACACATTGCACAAGAGTTTGACTTGGGTTTAAAGTAACCTCTACAGAGCGGGGGTTAAACACATTTTTTGAGGTTTGGCTAAGATTTAATGTTTGTCCAACCTCAAAAAATAAACTTTATTATGTTAAATCACAATTTTGAAGTGAGTATTAGCGTAGAACTTGCAAAAAGACTCTTGATAGAAAGAAGTTGATAAAAGAGCAAAAAAAAAAAAAAGAGGCTGAATGTTTAAATGTAGTCAAAAAATCAGACTCTATTCTATTATTGTATTTTTTCTCTGCTGTTATTTAACTGATGTACATATGTTTTATTTTTATTTTTATTTTTAATAATTTTATCCCTTTTCCTGTTTCCTTGAGCTGCTGTAATACAAAAATTTCCCCCATGGGGGATCAATAAAGTTTATCTTCATCTTTATTAGCATGAAGCAAGTAGCCAATTAGCTTAGCTTAGCATAAATAGTGAAAGCAGCATGGGGGGCCAAAAAAGAAAAAACAGTTTCAGCACGTCTGTATTTCACTGGTTTACACAGAGTTTTCAAAGATCTGGTTCATGATTTCAACACACAACTGTAGCTTCAGTGCAGGGCTCAGCGGGTCACGTAAATGATTATCTTTCGTTTTTTTTGGTTTTGTTTTCATGTTTGTGGCCTGCGCTGACCCGTTAAAGCAGAAAAATAAACAAAATGAGCTTATCTCACATGTTTGTTGGATTAGTTGTGTGCAAACATGACATGTGACTATTTGATGCACTAACACACCAACACACCCCCCCCCCCCCACCCTCCTCCCCCTATTATTTATCAATAATAATGAAATCACCAAACACTGGACTAATCCAAAACTGAAACCCTGATCAGCACCTTGTAGAGAACGGGAAAGTACAACAAAAAAAAGAAGCTGAAAAATGTTTGAAAATTCAGAATATAAGATGAGCGTGTCAAACCCAAAGGCCAAACTAGGGACACAAGTTGGAAATTAGCAATAGCTATATACTCTTTAAGCAGCGCATCAGTTTCAATCTGCTAGGAGTTTTATGCAAGTGTGAAAGCACTAAGTGATCAGTTGACTGTTAATAAAAAGCAAGTTGAGATATGATGTCCCGCCGATGCATGTAAGAGGATTCAGGCTCTTATTTTCACTTTTTTTTAAAACACAAGAGGAGCATCTATGTGTGTGCTGTTTTTTTTTAATTCATTAATCAATCAATGCTGCCTGTGTGTACGTGACTGTCTGAAGGATTGAAGGGAACACTGGCTGGCAGCGCTTCAATAGTTTAATCTTCAACATGAGCGACACTATCAAAGTTCAAGTTTGCTCTTCCTGCATGCGAAACAGAGAGAAATGGACCCAGAACTTTCTGCAGGAAAACAGTCCAAAATAAATCTGCAAAACATCCCAAAAAGATGTTTTGGGGAAAGACTTTTCTTTGGATATATTTTCTCATTCTGAGTCATGTGCACACTTCTCTGGGGGTGGAGAAGTTTTGTTCCAATTGTAGAAGTAAACATGAGGATCCTCTTTGAACCTATGAGCTTGCACGTTCCCCATCCTCCCCCTGCTCCACCCACCCACCCCACTCCTTTCTTATAAAACAGGCCAAATGACCCCCAAACCATTAACACTCCCCTTTTCTGCAATGTAATGCTGATTCTCCAAAAAGCACAGCCTGCCTGAAGAGAACATACTGCACTTCTTCCTCTTGTAGTCCTCTGCTTTCTGGCAAAGTGGAAACGACTGCTCGCAAGAACCATATGCTACCGTTTAGCCGTGCAGCCTTGGTGTTTATCCCGGGTTCATTTTCATCTTGTGAATGCGTAATCTCCATTCTTCTCCAGCTTTTACACACTACAGCTGCGACCCTGTTTATCCGCCTTTGTACAAAGCGCATGTGACACGGCAGAGGGGTTATCATGTGACAATACAGAGCCGTGCGCCGACCCTGACCTCACAACGCAGTCAGGGCGGCAGCAGGGTGGATGTCACCCGGCTTGCACAATGGAGCGCGGCTCTTAGGGGTACAAAAATCTGACAAAATGACCCATGCCTCATGCATGGTTTAGGATTTAGGGGTTGGTTATGTTAAGCCGGACGAGGGGACTAAATTCAAACATTAACAAGTTCGTCTTTTTTTTTTTTTGCAAAGAAATAGCATTACTGTTTAGAATTTCTATGCTGAGAACAAAATCATGTTATTGCCACACAATGAACAGTATGCATTTTAATATTTGTTTACTGTTGTTTAATGCAATGAAATATAAAAATGTAGGATTCAACTCTCACATTTTTAAATGCCTTTGCACAATCCACATCTTCATTTTGTCAAAGCTCAAGAATGTCTGTCTCGGGGGCGTCCTATAGGGGGGGCGTTATGTTGTACGCCCCATGTGCAGAGGCTACAGTCCTCGTCACAGCGGCCATAGGTTCGAATCCGACCTCGGCCCTTTGCCATCCCCCACTCTCTCTCCCCCCAAAATTTGCTATCTCTCTTCAGCTGTCCGATCTAATAAAGGCAACAATGGCCCATAAAAATGCATCTGATAATTTGAATCTATTGAAATGTTTAGCAGTATTCATTTAAAAGGTGAAACAAAACTATAACATGCTTAAATTGAAGTCACTTTATCTGTTTGTTGATGGCATATTCTCCTTAAAAACGTTCTCATATCACGTCCAAGAATTTATAGGGAAACATTCAGAGAGTAGTTTGTTACTTGAATTTCACTTGATTTTCTTCTTTCCTTTGATAAACTCTGAGAGCAACAGTAAATGTGCTGATAAAAGCACGTCATAAAAAGGAAGCCATCTTCACTTTTTGAGTGCCAACCTGGTCATTCCTGTAGTCATTCCTGGGGGATGCAGGCCCCCATTTCTTTAAAGAAAGCTGTTATATGTACAATGGGATCCAGATGGGAGAAAACGTGAGGCCCTGCTGCTTACACCCTCCTCTTCACTGGGCCTATAGTAGACAGAGAACAACATACACCCCCAATGTTACATAAATAAAAACACATTCTTGATGGTGAGCCTTTCTGCATTTTGAACATTAAAACATTGTAGTGAATCGCATCCAATTAGGTTTGGAAACATCCCAAAGGCCTTGTGCTCATGCTGCAGAATGAGGAATAGCTAAATGTTGGCTGTGAAGGGTGATTTATTTGACAGTTCATTTGACGGTTTTAGAGCTAACGAGTACAGTATGTCCTGAGTTTTTCTCAGTTTTCTGGGTCAGTGTCAAACTGCAGAAGAAGATTTAAAGTAGCTCTGTCTGACCGGAGAGAATGATGTTCATATCTGCTAAATTGCCATCAATATGGTGGCAACACAGCGCCCTCTGGTGGAGAGACAAAGTCAGTGCTGCAGCCAAAAACATTCACTGTTGTGTATCACATCAATTATAATTATTTTCCTTTTTTTTTTTTTTTATGAGGAACTTTTTCATCACAAAATGGAAAATTTTGAAAAAAAGAGACAAAAAAAAAAACCCCTCTGAGATCTTTAGGTCTCACCATCACCTCTTCCTTTTCTTTGTTTCTGTGGATCGCAGGAGAAGGGCATCAACCTCACACACATCGAGTCCCGTCCGTCACGCATGAACAAAGAACAGTACGAGTTCTTCATCAGCGTGGACTCCTCCTGCTCCCAGGCCCTGGATGAAGTCATCGACAGCCTCCGCACACAAATCAGCGGCAGTGTGCACGAGCTATCACGCAACAAAGAGAAGGACACAGGTTAGTGAGTGAGGATGAATCCTCAACTTAACAAAAGATATGTAAACAAAACAAAAAAATGGCATGCTCATTATGTTGTGAGAGGAGAGGTCAAAGTGGATGTTATGTAAGATTTTGTCAGTGTAGTATTATGCAACTTTTTAAAAAGACACTTTAGTGTAAACATGAAGTGCTAACTCTTATTTTGGAATGAAAGTCAAATCTGTGCTGAAAATGTAGAGAGATTTTGTTAGATAGGTTTATCGTTCAACCTTCTGTCAATGCTAGAGGTAAAAAGTCAGAGGGTAACCAAAGTCTGTTGGGTTTATCCTCTTGGAAACATGGAAATCTGTTAGTCAGGGTTCCTGTAATTTCAAGGCAAGTCATTAAAAAAAACGATTAATATCAACGCCATTGTGCGATTTGAGTTAAGTTTTGGGAATCGCTTCATCAAGTTTTGTTCAACTTAACGCTGAAAATGTGCAGATAATTTGTTAGTTAGATGCATCTTCTAACCTTCTGCCAGTGATGGACGATGAAGTCAGGGGATAACCAAAGTGTTCAGGGCTAATCCTCCAGGAAACAGGGAACTATGCACCAAACTTCATGGCAGTCTATGCAGTCGTTTTCAAAGCGATTCACTGCAAACTATCAGTGTGACAATCAGGTCACAGGGAGTGGCTTCAACTTAACCTTCAAGCAACCATCAGTATCTTGCTGTATGAATGGCAATCAATCCATAGACGGCTCCATCCCTGGAGCGTCACAACCAGGGAGGCTTAAAAAAAATCAAATGAAATAGAAACTTGTGAAATGGTCCATTTATCAAGCAAAGTGTTGGGTGGCGCTGAGCGACCCTCCAGTCAGACTGGGGAACAGACAGCCAGAGTCGCCAATGAGACTGATGGCCCATCGCCCAAATGTCGACCCCTTTATTAGTTGTTTCCAGAATGACATTAGTTTAGCTACTGAGGACCAACAGGCATGGCGGGGAACAGAGGACCTCTCTGTCCAGGAACACGGAGACCCAGGGACATGCCAAGGTCACGGCAGGCAGACAGACAGGGCCACCGTGGAATCCTCCTTTAACCTCGGCGTAGACTCTGCGGTCTGCCCGGTCAGGGTCAAGTGGACGAGGGGATATTTGTAGCCTGTTTTTGGAGACTGCCTGTTTATAGAGGAGCCTGGCGGGGACTTATTGTCGTGGCCTGAGGGTGGACCACACTGCACAGATGTAGATTGATGATTGGGGCCCCAGTGTTTTTGAGCGTCATAAATCCACATGAACCAGCAGATGACCCGTGATTGGTGCTCTGCTGAGTGTCAAAATGCCACAGCACCAAAAAAAAAAGAATCCTACAGGCAAAACATTATCTACATTACCAACATCAATACCAATTTGCGCTGTCCTCATTTATATCAGTGAAGAATCGCTACCATGTCCGACTAATAGCCCCACAGTCAAAAGTATTCATAATACTGTGATTTAAAACAGAGTAAGGTCATTTATTGTCACTCGGGCTACATACACTGTAAAGAATCTACTTAAACTAAGTGGTATGGTTCATATTGTTAAGACTATTAAGTATCAATCATAATCGTTAAAAGTGTGAAATTCAGTTATAATAGCAAACCAGGTAAGATTTGTGTACTTGTTGTTATTTTGTTCCTTTTTTAATTTGAACCTTTTCAGCACGAAAAGCAAAAGCTGATTAAATGTCGCCCTGATTATTCACTTGGGTCCACAAGTCAAACCCCCTGATCTGCTGATCCATCCCTGAGGTGAACAGAACCTCACTGTGGTGGAAACGTTTGGTGTTTGGAGAGATTAATCTTAAAAACTCCCTCAGTCATCAAGTTGATTTCAAATGTGATGGGAATTATAGCTCTGTGAAAGGATTTTGATCTCATGACTTTTTTTTTTCCGAGGGTGGATTTCTTTTTGTTGAGGGTCGTGGTGTTAGCTTAGCATCAGTTTTAGGAGGTAATCATTGGCTCTTTTTTTTTTCTTTTTCCATTAACACAATTACAACTTATGACTGGTTTGAAGGTACATTAAAGTCAACAGATTTGTTCTTCTTCCTTTTTGTTGGTGATTGGGGGTTTTAATTTATACAGTTTATGGTTCGCACACCGTTATAGTGATGCATTAGTGCCACCAAGTGGACTGGAGTGGAACAAGGAGAGTCCATTAAGGGCAGACAGTAATTCTGGCTGAATAGACAAATGAATGGCTTTAAGTTCAACTGTTTCATTTAAAAGAAGAGGATAATCTGCAAACGTACTCCACAGAAATACCACTTAAAACAAATCTGAAAATACAGTTGTTCAGTTTTCAAGTTTTTATTTTCAAATGGCTACATTTAAAAAAAAAAAAAAAGTGATGTCTGTCAATCAATTTTTTCAAGCGATTTCAACTCTACAGAAATTTTTTATTTTTATTTTATTTATTCTTTATTTCGAACGATTAAAAATAGATGAAAATGAATAAACAAATGGAAAAAAAATAAAAATCTGTATAAAAAAAAAAAAAAAAAAGCCAATTTCAATATAATACACATTTGACTCATTCGAAAAGGGATAGGAAGAAGCTCAGGCTTGTCAAGTCCTACCCATTCTTCACCATTAACAAAATGCAAAATCCAATAAAATAAAATAAACGGACAATACAAAAAAAATAAAGTGACAAGAGGGCTTACTTATGTCATTCAAAATTATCCTGACTTTCTATGCTGTCTTAGCTCTAGGCAGTATTTACCCTAAATTGCTTTGCCATTGATATTTACATGTTGAATAAAAACATGCATTATCAGAGTTTAATAACGGTTATTATTCTGTAGTGCCATGGTTCCCTAATGACATCCAGGACTTGGACCGTTTTGCCAACCAGATCCTCAGTTACGGCTCCGAGCTGGAATCTGATCACCCGGTAAGGACTGACTCATCCATCACTGTGTGTGTGCCGCATCCTGCCTCTTGGTGTGTGTGTGTGTGTGTGTGTGTGTGTGTGTGTGTGTGTGTGTGTGTGTGTGTTTGTGTGTGAATACGTGTCCACTCACGCCCCCACATGTCTTATGAAAGCCGGGCTGCGGAGATGACAGGCTGCACTCTGCTGTCTATTCTAATGGAAACTATCTAGACACACAAATTGATGTCATTGCTTTAATTGAGCCCCTATAATTATAGATAATTGCTCCCTTTTGCCACCGCCATTAAAGCGAAATGTATTCATCCTAATCTGAAAAACACTCTACAAAGGCTTCATTTGAATATGTATTTTGGAGCTCTTATTACAGACGGAGTGCATAATGCTGTCAAAGGCCACAGGGTTGAGCCTTAGCAGAGGATTTCCACTCTTTGATTTAGCTGTGAGTGGCCAGGCTGCGATCATGAGATCTAACATGGCTTTCCTTTGTGTGTGTGTGTGTGTGTGTGTGTGTGTGTGTGTGTGTGTGTGTGTGTGTGTTTAGGGCTTTACAGATCCAGTGTACAGAGCCCGCAGGAAGGAGTTTGCTGACATCGCCTACAACTACAGACAGTAACTACTTCTATTATTCTCCATTTTTAAACTCTGTATCTTATTTTTTTGTGTGTTTTTCTAGTCGGTGGAGAATCGATGGTCAGAATATTTTTTTAACATCTGGCTGTTTATTCCAAAACTATTATAAAAAAAATCCAGACGAATAACAAGTAGTGAGTGGTGGATTTAAAGGGCCTTGGTGTTTGTTTGTATAATAATGTAGGATATTATTAACAGGCACTACAAAGACCGACAAACTGAGAGAAATCCTCACTGAGGTGCTTTGGATTTACATACATCTGTGCAACAAAGTGGCTAAACAATTGCTATACACTCAAATACGTCAGCAGATTGGCATCCTCAAAGTCCGTCTACTTGTATAAAAAGGGGACAAAATGCTTTTAAGTGTCTTTTAAGGGTAGTGAAGTTGAGTAGTGCTTTAAAGGGATTCAAGGATACAGCATCAACCACGTCTTTTAACATTAGTTTGCAAAGTGTCCTTCATAAAAAGACAGAACTGATGCAGCAAACCTCATGTCTTTGTCCCAGTGGCCAGGTCATCCCTCGAGTGGAGTACACAGAGGACGAGAAGGCCACATGGGGCAAGGTGTTCAAGGAGCTGAAGACCCTGTACCCGACTCACGCCTGCCGCGAACACAACCGCGTTTTCCCTCTGCTGGAGAAGTACTGCGGCTACAGACAGGACAACATCCCCCAGCTGGAGGACGTCTCCCGCTTCCTGCAGTGTAAGACGTGATGCACTAGGGGGTGACATAACCTATTATGTGCTTAAGGGCAAGTCCACGGTGCGATAATTCTCACTCATAACCACTTTGGCCAATTTAAACATAATAAACATAAAGTGATGTTCCTTTGATTCTACTTTTCCCCACAAAGCTAAACGGTTATAATCCAGTTTGTTTGGCATCAAATTTAACATCTAAAAAGTTGTTATAGCATCTTCCCGTGAGAACAGCATGAAAGTAGAAAAACGAAACTCAGAATGCAAATTGACTTTGCAAGAAACTTTAATTTCTTCCCGACAGCCGTCTAAAAGTTAGCTAACCCAAAGCAGGGGAGCAAGCTTTTCAAGGGAAAGCTAATGTGTTAAAAAGCTACTAGCTAGCCTTAGCTCAAGATGAAACTCAACTTTCTTTTTTATTCTTCTTTAATTTACAAAACAGAAATGTCTCTATCATTTAGATAGTTTACATCTGAACTGAATGTGTCAGTAGTTGAATAAACAGGAAAAAAATGCTAACTATTCCTGCTAAGGCAGCTAGCTTATCAGACCAGAGCGAGTGTATGCTAAAGGTTATAATTACATAATCCAGTTTGTTTGGCATCAAATGTAACATCTAAAAAGTTGTAATAGCATCTTTAATGATGGTGAGAACAGCATGAAAGTAGAAAAACGAAACTTAGAATGCAAATTGACTTTGTAAGTAACTTCACTTTCTGCCCGACAGCCGTCTAAAAGCTAGCTAACCCAAAGCAGGGGAGCGTGTTTTCAAGGGAAAGCTAATAGCCTTAGCTCAAGATGAAACTCAACTTTCTTTTTTATTTCTTCTTTAATTTACAAAACAAAAATGTCTCTATCATTTAGATAGTCTACATCTGAACTAAATGTGGCAGTAGTTGAATAAACAGAAAATGCTAACTATTCCTGCTAAGGCAGTTAGCTCATCAGACCAGAGCGAGTTATTGAGATTGACTGTATGCTAAAGGTTATAATTACATAATCCAGTTTGTTTGGTATCAAATTTAACATTTAAAAAGTTGTTATAGCATCTTTAATGATGGTGAGAACAGCATGAAAGTAGAAAAACGAAACCTAGAATGCAAATTGACTTTGTAAGTAACTTCACTTTCTGCCCGACAGCCGTCTAAAAACTAGCTAACCCAAAGTAGGGGAAAGTGTTTTCAAGGGAAAGCTAATAGCCTTAGCTCAAGATGAAACTCAACTTTACAAATTTAATTCACAAAACAGATAATTTAGATAATCTACATCTGAACTAAATGTGGCAGTAGTTGAATAAACAGGAAAAAAATGCTAACTATTCCTGCTAAGGCAGCTAGCTCATCAGACCAGAGCGAGTTATTGAGATTGACTGTATGCTAAAGGTTATAATGGGTGAACAGCAGATGCTGTAATGACAGGTCAGGTATAAAGTCATATATTTTTGGCTGAGTCATCCAGTATGATACGATACAGTGAACAGAACATCCCATCATTCGCTTCATTGCGGGGACCGTTCAGACGCCCCACTTCCTATTCCTCCCCATTCACTAACACGACTAAACACTCTCCTCTTGTCATCCCTCCCGTCTCTTTCCTCCAGCGTGTACAGGCTTCCGGCTTCGCCCCGTCGCCGGCCTGCTCTCGTCCAGGGACTTCCTGGCTGGACTCGCCTTCCGTGTTTTCCATTCCACGCAGTACATCCGTCACGGCTCCAAGCCCACGTACACACCTGAGCCGTGAGTGTCTAAAACTCATTTCAGGAATAGACTGAAATTCTATGACTTCAACAGTGTTAAAGAGTTATTTTAATTTCTGCTGCAGTGATATCTGCCATGAGCTCCTGGGACACGTTCCTCTGTTTGCTGACCCGAGCTTTGCCCAATTCTCACAGGTGATTTGAATAAACACTTTCTTCACTATCTGTGTCCGTGTTGTACTCTTTTGGACTCTTTGCTTTAGCATCAGTGAGTTGTTGACTTTGCATAAAAATCTGTGTAGGTTATGTAACTCTGACTTTTTTATTTTCTGATATTAACGCTTTGATTGAATTCTTTTTTAGGAAATCGGTCTTGCCTCCCTTGGTGCCCCTGATGGGTACATTGAGAAACTTGCTACTGTGAGTACACGAGACATTTTAGATAAAACAATCAGAAAAAGACAGCTACTACTTCTGGTCAATTTAAAACAGAAGCTAACAAACGTCTTAAAGGCTTTATATGCGATTTTTCACACTTAAATGTAGAAATCAAGTATCTCCTCTGAAAATAACTCTGTGAGTCATGACTGTCTACAATGGGTGTAACACCCGAGTCCCACTGTCTGTGATGTTTTCAGAGTTTTCAGAGTCCTATCTTCACTTCGTTTACATCGCCGGGACAGCCGGCTGACTCCTCCCCTCGTGTATAAAAGTTGTTTAACTGAGGGACTAGAGAAAAGAAGAATAACATACTGTACTCACTGCTTAACTGTGTTTCTAGATCACGCTCATTTCAGGTAAATTTACATGCAGTGTGAAGATACGAGCATAATAAAGATCGCTAGCATTAGCATGCTAACACAACAATGCAGCGCGAGTTGTTTTGGTTTCATGCTGGTGCTCAAGGGCGACATCTGCTGGATCAAAAAAAAAATCGCATATAAAGCCTTTTAACAGGGATTTATACATTTGTATGCTCTGTTTGTATGAATCATCCTGGATGGGTGTGTGTGGTTTTTTTAATGCCAAATTTGCATTTTTGGGCTCCTGCTCCACAACCTTACGTGCATCTTTCTCATTGGTGTAACTTCTTGCATGAGGTTCGGTGCACAGATCGTATTGTCATGAAACCTTTGGTGTGTCCTCAGGTGTACTGGTTCACCGTGGAGTTCGGCCTGTGTAAGCAGGGCTCGGAGATCAAAGCTTACGGAGCCGGCTTGCTTTCATCGTTCGGAGAGCTGCAGGTAAGAGGAGGGGGGAAGGGAGTCGGGGTTACGTCCCTCCCCGCAGCAGCAGGAAAAAAAACATTGTGATCCCCCTCTGTGTTATTACAACACATTCACCTTGTTGTAAAACAGCGGTGGTGCAGGCAGTGGGTTAGTGGTCCACTCGGACTCGATGTGTGTCACTGGGGGAGTCGGCCCGCCTGCCCTCCTGCAGGGTTTGGGTAAATTGGTTCAGTGGGGGCAGAGAGAGGATGAGCAGCCTGCTATCGAGGTCACAGTTAAGATAAGATATACTTTATTCATCCCAGCAGGGAAATGTAGGTGTTCCAGCAGCCAGCATACAAACACACAACACAACACACATACAAAAAAACATGAGCCCACAATACAGAGGATGTGCACTCAGCAGAGGATGTGCACTCTGCCAAGTATCACAAGCAAAAAAACAGAACATCCCTGAATCATGCTGCACTTCCTGCTTACTGATGGGAATAGAGACATTCGGTCATTGATGAAATACAAAACAGCAGAAAAAACGGATCAAATGTGCAAATTCTTACTTTTCAGTACTGCTTGACAGACAAGCCGCAGGTCCACTCCTTCGACCCGGACAAGACCAGCCTCCAGAAATACCCAATCACAGAGTACCAGCCTGTTTACTTTGTGGCTGAGAGCTTTGAGGACGCCAAGGAGAAAGTGAGGTGAGAAAATATATAACAGCGTCCCTGCTTTTATACACACACACACAGAAAGTTTTTGTCGCATAATAAAACTTGTGTATCATCGACGTCTCTCTCTTGCTCGCAGGAAATTTGCAGGCACCATCCCCAGGCCTTTCACGGTGCGCTACAATCCCTACACCCAGAGTATCGAAGTACTGGACAACACCCAGCAGCTCAGCAACCTGGCCGACAGCATCAGTAGTATGTCACCCACTATATTAAAAAAAAAAGTCAGCTTATTTGTGTACAGAGCGGAGACAAACATGTCGTTCTCTCTATTAAAACTGTTTTTTACTAACTATTTGAAGCAGTGAGTTTGGTCCTATATTAGTTTGTAACCCTTAAAAAGTCAAGCTACGATTATTTGGAAACATGTCAGGCATGAAAAAATATATTTTTACAGTTTGTAAAGAACCATACTGTCTTGGTCTCAACAGGGAAAGACAAGTGTCTTAGAACCTGCATTCTCTTTAGTGGCCACTAAGGGCTCTTTAAAAGAAGAAATATTATATAGAAGTAAATGAGGAAAGTGAACCTAATTCTCATTTAAGATAGAAGCTTTTCCCCAGAATATTCTACAATTCTACAATTCACTTAGCAGACGCTTTTATCCAAAGCGACGTACATCAGAGAGTAAGAACAACACAAGCAAGGATCTAGAAAAAAGGGAACAATGTCAGTAAGAGCAAACGATCAGCTTTGAGTCTGATTGGACACACAGGTGCTGACAGGAAGTGACCAGAGGCAAAGCACAACATTGAGGGCAGTTCTTGAGAGCTCTAATCAGTATAGAAACCATCTTATAAGTCGTCTTTATCAAACAAAAACCATCGTCATTACCATCATCATCATCAATAATATGGAGACCATCATCATTAAGTTAGTAGGTATTCATGAAAGAGCTGGGTCTTTAGCTTTGTCTTAAAGGTGCAGAGGTATAGACAGAGATGACAATGGAGCACAATTTCAGGCAACTCTGATTCATAAAAAATACAAAGTCATTCTGCTGTGACTAAATGTTTTTATTTGTGTTTGACTCTTGTTTCAGGTGAAATGGGGAAACTGTGCGAAGCCTTAAAGAAACTGGAGTAACTGCAGCAGAGAGCCTCTCCTCTTCTTCAGTCATCCGGCACATCGGCTCAGCATGCTTCCAAACTGTCTTTTCTTTGTATTAAAACATTTATGCAAGTCACATATTGACAATATTACTCTGATCTAATTAGTGTTTTAGTTTAGGGAAAAAAACATCATAGCCTGTTACTTATGTACGATAATAAGGAATGTGTCCGTAGCAGCTAAAATAATATCAAAACTATGACAGTATACATGTTATTAGAGAAGTGCTTTTGAAATGAAGAACGTTTGCTAGTCCTTTGAATGAATTAAATATGTGAATATCAAGCGTTGCTCCTTATACGAAGCAGAGCAGATGAAATAACCAGATTGTTTTTTTTTTTAAACATTTCAAACCTAAAGACATATCAAGAGATAATTGTTGTCACTAACTTTCATATTGCTTAATGAAGTGTTTTGTTTATGCATGAAATGTTGTAATAAAACAAATAAATATTTCTCTCGCCTCCGTCCCTCCATTTTTCCTTTATGTAGTACATTTATATATATATATATATATATATATATATATATATATATACATATATAGGGCATAGGCCCTCCTTGAAATCTGATTGACCTCACCAATTTTTGATAAAACTATTTGTCATCCATTCATAGACCATTCCTTTGTGGCTACTCAGAAAATAAGCTTTAATATAGTCTCGAATGCTTCAAGAAATTAGGCCTATAGGCTAGCCTATGAAATATAAAAGATTTATAAATGAAATGTATTTACATTCTTTATACAATATACAAATATACAATTCTCTTAGCAGAATATACATTTATTATTTAAATTATCATAAACGTACACTTTTTAATGTAAATACTGTAAAAACTACCTCATGTTTACTTCAGTATCTTTGCACTCCTCACCACTGCACTATTATCTTATATTATTTAGCCTTGTACATATTAGTCTTTGCTTATTGCTTTATTTTTGTGTTTATTGTTGTTATTTAATATTATACCTTTGTACAAAGAGAGCAAAGTTTACCAAAGTAAAATTCCTTGTGTGCTTAAGCATACTTGGCCAATAAAGCTGATTCTGATTCTGATTTAAAAAACGGCATGTTGGCTGTCAGACTTTGTATAGAAGACCGTTCCTTCAATTTCAAGGCTCCAATGTTGAATTTGAGTTTTAGATTAGAGCACATAAAATGCAAGTCCCTTGAATGCATCACTACAAAATCACCAATACAAATACTACACGTTTTTTTGTTTTTCTTTTATAAATAGGATGAAATAACATGCATGTAACATTTTCCATCTCTTTTGGGTGAATGAGTCTGTATAATATTTACAGTCTAAGGTCTGTAGCCTAAATCAGGAAAACGTCGATTTTTTTTCTCAATTCATGTCACAGTTAAGTTATTTCAACCTTTCATGACGCACAGCAGGCCCCCCTAAAAACAGCCAAACGTGCTGTGTGTGCGTAACTCATCTCCATGAGCTCCCTCAGATGACAGACTATATAAACCTGTGCTGAGGTGAGGATGACACACTTTCTCAGTCTGCTCCGGTGACACCGTGATCTGATAACCCCCCCCCCACACACACACTATCCCCCCCTCCAGCCTAAAGCTCTTTGCACTCATGAAGACGGACAGCTCGGTGCAGGCGGCTCCGTTCAGCGGGAGGAAGCAGAGTCTGATCGAGGATGCTCGACGGGAGCGCAGCAGCGGCTCCCCGGGCTCTCCGGGGCCCGACCGGTACGGGGACGGCTTCGTTTTCGAGGAGAAGCCGGGCAGGGTCACCGTCAACGTCCTGTTCACCCTCAGCAATGAGAAAAACTCGGGATTCTTCAAGACCGGGAAAATATTCGAGGTAATAACCATATTTAAAAAAAATCAAATAGCCTACCTATAGGCTTACTTTAAATGAGTGAAGCCCAATATGCTCTGCAAAAATACTCTGGGTCTTAAGCACCAGGGAATCTTCTTGTATCATTTAATTTCTGCAACTCTGTGCTGCTGCTCCAGCACATTTCAATCATGCATTTTCACCTGAATTAGTTTTATAAAGTAAAGTTACTCTGCAGGTTTAGATTTGTATTAAGATAAAAACAAATATACAGATCAGAACAGTTATGGGTCCTAATATTAATATTGTGAAAATTAATTCATTTTTATTTCTCTTTAGTTCTTTTTTTTCTCAATGTGATTATAGCGCTCTTATTTTGAAATGCTCACTGTTAGTTGTGCAGCTTATTGTCGCTCTGTGTTAATGTGCAGGCCATGCAAACGTCAATAAAGTAAAAAAATATGATAACATACAAAAAACTATTTGGATAAGAAAGAGCTACCAGGAGAATTTAAAGTGGTTGAGTTAGCTCCTTTAGCATCTGGAAGGTTTAAGGGATTTACTTTAGAGACACTTTGAATCTTCAGTATTTTTGAAACTGATCTTGAAGTTCTGAGTATGTCATCCATTATTGATCTTTATTTACTAATTAACTGATAAATCATTCTGTTTATGTTTTCTTCTTAGACCCCAATGTTTGTGTCAGCAGATGTTTATTGTTGTTTTAATTGCAGTAAAAAAAAAAAGAAGTTTTGTTTGTTATTATGAAAGAAGTTCAAAATCAGCTAATCGACACTTTTAGAAGCTGAATTTGGCATTTATGGTTGAAAATGTATCAAATTAATTATTTAAATCCTGTAATTAAAACCACATTTCGGCCGCCGATGGCTTCATATTTATAACAAATATTCTATAAAGTTATAAATATTTTAATTATGGCTTTGTATTAAAGAATGGTGGGAAATGTCTCTAAAAGGCAACAACTGTTTGTTGTTTTGTTTGCGTCCTGTAAATCGTCTGGTTGCAATTTGAGATTCAAATCACATGTTTTATATTTCGGTTTGTGCATTTTTGTCTCAAAGATCAGGAAAAATCCTTCCACACATCAACTCTACTAAACTTCTCTGGTAACTGCGCGCTGATTCCTTCCCTTGTTTCCCTCTCAGACATTTGAAGCTAAACTTCTCCACATCGAGAGTCGACCGGGGAAGAAGTCGAAGAACAGCACGACGGACCTGGAGTTCTTCATGAAGTGTGAAGTTCACAGCTCGGACCTCGACGTCTTCATCAACTCACTGCAGAGAGTGGCTGAGGACGTTCGCTCCATTCCCGACGAAAAAGGCAACTACCTGATTTTATTACTGCACCTCCTGCCGCACTGCTCGAGTCAGTTACAAACCAGGACATTAACAAAAAAAAAACACTAATCAATCATTTCCCCTCCTGTCACAGTTCCCTGGTTCCCCCAACAGATAAAAGACCTCGACAGATGCAACTTGTTAATAACCAAATTTGATCCGGACATGGACGAAGAGCACCCGGTGAGTGCTCACATACCCACAGCAGAATTTCACCTCAGCTGTTAAAGGAAATACAGCTTTCTTATAGTCATTTGAAATCTTTTCCTGCAGGGATACAGCGACCCAGAATACAGAAAAAGACGAGCTTTCATCTCCGAGCTTGCCTTCACATACAAACAGTGAGTCAGATGTTGTCAAATGGAACTTTTTTAGTACTAAATGTCATTGAAATATTCTCTCACACATATATATGTTGTTGTTTTTTGGTCACAGGGGGGACCCTTTGCCCACTGTGGAGTACACAGCAGAGGAAATATCCACATGGTGAGCATGAACCCAGACACAGACGTACTAACGCAGATGCACAGCGTGACAGGATGATGAAAGTACAATGATGTGTTGTTGTTGTGTTTTAAAAAAGGAGGGAGGTGTACCGACAGCTGAGGAGTATTTACCCCGGTCTGGCCTGCAGGCAGTTCCTGGACGGTCTGCAGCAGCTGGAGAAGGAGTGTGGCTACGGAGAGGACCGCATCCCTCAGCTCAGGGAGGTTTCTGCATTCCTGAAAGGTGACGACGACGACACAGAAGAATTAGTGCCTTAACATTTATATCAGTTTGAGTCATGTGGAATTCAATTTAAAAAAAAAAAATCAAAATAGTATAAATACAATTTGTCCCAATTGTTAATCGTAAAATAAAACATGATTTATTTAGCTGAGCGGACGATTTAAAATATCTACTATAAAATGTTTAACAGTTTGAAAAATGACATAAAGCAACATACAATTATGAATCATCAGCACAAAAAGAGTCCCAACTGGTTGAGAACTGTAATTCTGAGCATGTTTGTCCATTGCATTTTGACAAAAGAACTGAGTTTGTGCATAAATGTCATTTTGGTGAAATACATGTAAGTGATTATTGAAGGATTTTAAACGACAAGAACAGAAGAGAATGTTTCTTCAAACCCGATAGCCATTTAGGACTTAGATTCTAGCGTCTTTTTTGGAACCCTGACAGCGCCCGCCCTTCTCCTGTCTATTATCTCTTCTTCCTCTTAAGCGTCTTCTTCCTCAGTGTAATGACAGCGTTCCTCTCCGCTCTGCTTGTTTCAGAGAAAACGGGTTTCCAGCTGCGTCCAGTCGCCGGCCTCCTGTCAGCCAGAGACTTCCTCTACAGTCTGGCCTTCAGGGTGTTCCAGTGCACGCAGTACATCCGTCACGCCTCTGCGCCCATGCACTCTCCTGAGCCGTGAGTCATCGTTTTTATTGACACCTGATTATTTTACTCCTGTACTCCACTTTTGTTTTTGTTAACTCTGTTTCAATCTGCTCTGACAGAGACTGCTGTCACGAGCTGCTCGGACACATTCCCATGCTGGCAGACAAAGAATTCGCACAGTTTTCCCAGGTACTAAACGTGCAGCACCACTATACAATATGTTCTCAACATCTTCTGTTGTTTCTTACCTTTAACACTGATTTCTCTGAATCATTTCAGGAGATTGGACTCGCCTCGCTCGGAGCGTCAGATGAAGACATTGAGAAACTGTCAACGGTAGTTTTTTTTTAATGTTTTCTAAAATCTTAAATGAGACAAATGTAAAGCTAACTTAAAAAATGGCATGGGCAATTCTTACATAATCTAACGGGGTCTCCAACAGGTAGCTCGGGAGCTTCCTGTTGGAGGTTTTCAGTTGCTCGCCTATAGGTTGACCGACTGTGTTAAAACATTTTTTAAAAATCTGACAGTAAATGCACCTCTTTCCACTATTTATATATTTGGCCCATAAAACAAGTGTAAAGTAGTAATGTTTTCTTGGACATTGATGTGGGTTATTGCAATTTCACACGTGTACAAACAGCATCTTAATCCAGCTGATGTGTGCTATGAAAATAAATGCAAGCGATTTCATTTGATGTAAGTAGCTCTTGCCCACTTTCATTTTTTCAAAGTAGCTCTCAGATGAAGAAAGGTTGGACGCCTGGACTTATTTTTTTTTAATCTGGACTGTAAAGTGATTATTTCTTTTACGATTTCATATCAAATATAATAATATGTATTATATAATATATTTAATTTCAGGGAGTAAATAAATTAATTAGGAACATCCATCCATTTCTGTGTCCATATGAGGAAGAAACTGGTTCTAAAACAGATCTTTAGTGCCATCTAGTGGCCCGTATAAATACCTGCCGATCATTTGAAAGCCTGCATAATAAATGCTGTTTGTTAATCTGCCTTTCTTATTGTTTTAGTTGTATTGGTTCACTGTGGAGTTCGGCCTCTGCAAGCAGAATGGAGCGGTGAAAGCGTACGGTGCTGGACTCCTGTCGTCTTATGGAGAGCTCGTTGTGAGTGCATGCAAACACAAGAATCATAATTCACCATGTGTATTCTTTATCGGCTGTTTGTCCTGACAGTTTTTTGACATGTGCTTTCAGTACGCTCTGTCCAATGAGCCCGAGTATAAACCGTTTAACCCCGAGGAGACGGCGGTGCAGCCGTACCAGGACCAGACCTACCAGCCCGTTTACTTTGTGTCCGAGAGCTTCGAGGACGCAAAGGCCAAGATGAGGTTTGCACATTTTTACTCCATCATGAGTATGTTGAGTATGTTACGGCTGCTGTCGAGTGAAAGACTTCTAAACCAGTAGAGCAATCTCATGCATCAGGTTTGAAGATGCGACTTCTTTTTCAGGTTTTCATTTCATCTTACTCTTTTTTTGAATGAGCATTGCGACTGAGTCAGAAGTTTAAATTGGAACATAAAATCAACATAAACCTCTGATTATTTCTCTCAATTTAAATGCTTAACATCATTTTCTGTCAATTGTTTTCTGGTCCTAAAGATAATTTTATTTTATTAGTTCATAGATTGAAAAATAACATCTGTAGAATTAGGGTTGTTAGAATACCAGAATATAAAACATAGATATGAAACTAGTAAAAATCAAATGATGATACGTCTGAGGTAACTTGGAACACATTCAAGATGTGTAAAGTAACATTGTTGACGTCTATGCCAATTAGTGCTGAAGTATTTTTTGGTCAGGCTAACTTAGTATTCAGTATTTTTTTTATAGTCCCCCCACACATCTAATCAATGCATCTCTAAAATTCTCTATTCCACTTCAACAGGAGGTACTCCGCAACGATCAAGCGCCCCTTCACAGTTCGCTACGACCCCTTCACCTGCAGCGTGGAGGTCCTGGATCAGCCGGGCAAGATCCAGAACGCTCTGAGCCAGATGAGAGAAGACCTGAAGACCCTGCACAACGCCTTGGAGAAGCTGAGTCTATCCTAAGACCAGAAAATGTTCCCTGCAGAGCCGAGAGAGTAACACATACAGACGGGGGAAAACTGGATGAAGATGGACATTTGGCCTGCGCAAACTGTACATGAGATTATAAACGACATGTAAAAGAAAAACCACAAAGTAGTCACAAGGCCGTGTGTGTGTGTGTGTGTGTAATGTATTATGTAAAAAGAAATAAATGTTTATTTTCATGAAGAAACTTCGGCGTTGTGTGTTCCACAAAAAGGTGCTGAAGCAGGAGGAATAAAAAAAAAAAAACACAACCGGAGCAAACCACTACAATACAGGGGTGTACCGGCCATGTTCGAGATTTTAATTCCAAACCAACTATTTCCATTTTGGAAAATCCTTGGAACCCATTTATCATGGTGTATTGGTAAGGAGTTAATTAGGAATGATTTAAGGATCATGTTCCCTCAGATGGTCAAGGCCAAAGCCGGCGCTGACGTCCAGCTCGTGTGTAGTGAGGCCAGGTCACCGAGACCTCACACTCGACCACATCACGGTCCGCAAACCCCTGAAACTGTTGACAGACACTCTTCTCTCTTTGTTTCTCTTTCTCTGCTCGGCTGGAGAATTTCGGGCCCTTTGGGGTTGTTTTTGACGGGCGTCCAGTGTTTTTGATCTCCACGCTGGCGACGGTGCGTATCAGACTCGCTCACGTCAAACCTCCAGAAAGACAAATCACCTCCGACTGCAAGGCTCATAAAGCATCTCCGCCGTCAAAACCATGACTAGCAAACCCAAACGCCCCCCCCCCCCCCCCCATGCATCGGCCACCTTGTGCTTGGAAGCTTTCCCCTTCCCATAATTCCACTGTACAGTAAATCAAGCCCTGCGAAGGCCTCCCCAGGAAACCCCAGTGTTTGTGGAGTAAAAAAAAAAAAGAGGGGGAGAAAAGATACAGCAAGTGGAGGGAAAGAGTGATCTACAGCTTGACAAGTGTGCAGGGACACACACACACACGTACTTAACTCCAAGCAAAAGTCAAACACTTTATAATTTCTTGTATCTTGTCCCACATCCAGCGCCCTCAAATCCTCAAATCCCTGCGAAAACCGCCGCCAGAATCCGAATCTGCCCGAGCGCCAAACAAAAGCGGGTTTGCCGCCGCAGTGATGGGGGCAACCAGGATCCAGCTCGAGTCTACTCGCCGCAAATCCCAAATGCTGCATCATCCTGACTCCAACCATAAATGTTTTCCTTCACTGATGTCACGGTCTACTCATCCCCCTACGCTGGCCTTGTTTTGCCTCCTCACGGGGGCTGGAGACGGGAGGTCATGAGGTTCACTCTGTCCTCAGGCTTCAGAAGACACGGGGGGATTTAAGACCTGATAAAGAGCAAAATGGATTTCTTAATAGTTTACAAATTGTCTAGCGATGCTTCATAGATCAGATGTGAGAAATTAAAAAAACAGACAGTTTAACAATCTGGAATCAAGAGACGGCCTCGCCAAACTGGCCCTGTCCAAAGTGCAGCACCTCGAAAAGGCACGTCATAGCTCTTTTCTTTTGGACGGAGCCAGGCCCGGATCAACCATTTTCAAACATTATCTTTGGTGCATTAAGGTGGGACCAATACAAATCCTAGTGTACATAGATTAATGTTAAAACTTGGCAATAAAACTCTTAAATTTCGACAACATAAAAAAAAAAAAGTCTGATCAAGAAACACTAAATGAAAATTCAAAGAGGAAAGAAAGGATGTCTAAAATGTTGCACACATCATCGCTTCTTTTAAAAGGTTTAAAATCATAGATATTCTACAATTTAGCAATATTTCATAAAGACCGGGGTCAGGGCTGTGTAACATGCACCTCCAGCGTTTAGCAAAGTTTAAAGTACACAGAAGAAGAAAAAAAAAGAAAAAAGAGAACAGGCTGTATGTGCATCATCAAGAGGCAGATCTCATTCCAGAGACTGTGCTGAGAAGGAAAAACTTGGAAGCCCAGAATGACCTGGCACAGAGGAGATCGTTGCAGCTTGATGCGTCCACTGGGGGGGCAAAGAGGAATAACTTAGAAAGGAAGAGGTGTTGGTTGATGCGACATAGCGCATCATAACATTTGTCTGCTAAGATAAACTAGCCAAGTCCTGAATCCAGAACAACATGTTCTTTTGCCTCTTGAAGTCCTCATAAAGCAAATTGGTGTATTTCCAAAAAATCTATCAGTTTATGAAGGAGCCATGTCTAGTTGGCCAGGTCATGAATACACAGTACCTGATGATGGACTACACCGTGTGTCGAGCTAGCACATGAACTCAAATGCTAATTAGTTATTTTTTAAGATTCAATCAAGACACATGCTTCATCTTCAACAGTTTTGATAGATGTTTTTTAGTTTCCAGAAACGAGGCTTGTGTTTCATGCTAAGCTAGGTTAAACACCAGACTTTCTCTTAGATTCTGCATTTTATCTGTTTAAAAAAAAAAAAAAAGCATACATCCCACATTTAGCCTACTCCTTCCTTTACAAGCTTTTGGTTTTGACCAGGAGAGAAACTGGTTAGCCATTTCTTGTTCTGTTATCATCCTTGGGCCACCAAACTTTTTTTCACTGTGTAGACAAATCAAGCAAGTTTTAGTTAAAGGCTTTATATGTGATTTTTTTTGATCCAGCAGATGTCGCCCTTGAGCACCAGCATGAAACCAAAACAACTCGCGCTGCATTGTTGTGTTAGCATGCTAATGCTAGCGATCTTTATTATGCTCGTATCTTCACACTGCATGTAAATTTACCTGAAATGAGCGTGATCTAGAAACACAGTTAAGCAGTGAGTACAGTATGTTATTCTTCTTTTCTCTAGTCCCTCAATTAAACAACTTTTATACACGAGGGGAGGAGTCAGCCGGCCGTCCGGGCGATGTAAACAAAGTGAAGATAGGACTCAGAAAACTCTGAAAACATCACAGACAGTGGGACTCGGGTGTTACACCCATTGTAGACAGTCATGACTCACAGAGTTATTTTCAGAGGATATACTTGATTTCTATTATATTTAAGTGTGAAACATCACATATAAAGCCTTTAATGTTTAAATTGCTATAAATGGAGCGCCGGTGGCCAAGCATTGAAGTTATACAGATTCACCCTTCACACAACTTGTTGCCCCGACAGTCAATCGACAAAGTCCCCTCCACCATGTGATCGAGTACCTTCTGACTGATTCTCTCCTCCCCATCAAGGTCGACGTAATCGCTTCATTCTGGGAAACATTTCACAACAAAACCAGTCGTGAGATCAAATCAAACACCGGGCCTCAAAGAGCTCTAATCTCCGTCTTTGTTTCCCCTTCATATCAGGCTCCTCATTATTTTTATTTGCTCTGTTTTTTTTCCTTTTTGTTGAGCCCGGGGCTTAAAGCTGGAAGAATCATCCAAGGAGAGGGAGATTAGGAGAAAGTTGGTGAGGATTTCCAGGGCGGTCTTGATCTCCCTTTCATGTTATTAGTCCAACAAACCACAAAGAGATCAGACATCACAGCTCCACTCAGGTTACAGTAAAGGTTAAACACAGAGGTTGTTTTCAGCGGGCATCGGAGAGTGTGCTTCCAGGAAGGAGGCAGGTTTGTAAGATGTCCAATATGCATCACACTTGCAGGAATCGGATGATGCATTTCTTCTCATCGACCATCAGGTGGTGTCCTTGAGTCGCTGGGATTTGTTGAGCCAGTGTGTGTTTCATGACTCATGCTTCAGAGGAAAGTGGCTCCGTTAAGATTCCAGTGCCCTTTTCTCGGGAGCTTATGTACTCTTTGGAAAACGTTTTGGATAAAAAAAAAAAAAAAAAAAAAATGGCAGCTTCTTCTTGCATCTTGACGTTGACGTCTACAACGATACACACAGCTGCTGCAGCACCAGCTTCTGCAAAAATCAAGACCACACTTGAGCGTGGACGAGGAGTGCAGTAGCATGTTTTTGCTTTGCGGATGGCGGTTAACGTTTCCAGTCCAAGAAATATACAAGATCGACGAATCGGTTTTGAAAGAGTGGAGGGTCCCCCGTCCCCCCCCCTTGGCCTCTGCTCGCTCCTTTTATGTCATGCACATGCATCGCCATACAATAGATCTTAAGTGTTTCAGCTTCCAGAATGACATTCATGAAGTAGAATAAATGGCTGTCAGACGCTCCAGTGTGAGCGCGCAGTCATCCAAACGCTGCACCCTCGCAGATTAAGTACATCTGTGGAAACAAGCTGCCACCCCAGAATGATTCATGATCGAGCTAATTAAACGAGCGCCTTCTGCTGCTTCAGAGGGCTCTGATAATGGAGATGGTGGTTTCTCTCACATGGCATTCCTGTGACGGTACAAGGAGTCTTTGTTTTGCTGGAGGGGCATCACAAGTTTCTGCAGAATGATC
The DNA here is from genome assembly GCF_963584025.1 of Labrus mixtus. NCBI lineage: Eukaryota > Metazoa > Chordata > Actinopteri > Labriformes > Labridae > Labrus > Labrus mixtus. Next base: position 18,110,505 of record NC_083633.1, on the reverse strand, counting down.
CCTTGATGAACTCCATGTTTGGGGCAGCTTGATAATTATTCACCAAAGGGTGAGGTGAACATTTCGTCCTCTTCCTGCATCTGTAAGATCGGATTGTTTGTGCGTCATGGAGGAGTTCAAGATGACCTGAGATGGCCTCTGAACGTCCCAAAGCTCTTCCTATGATTACACTAACAACCCGTCCGCGAGATTTGTCCAACAGCTGGAACACTGCCAGACCTCTTTAGTTTCCCATCGTCCAAACTTTCCTGTGGATTTCCTGCGCACCACAGCAGGTGGAACCGCACATATGAGGGATATACTGTTGATGGGATTCAGAGTCTCTCATCGACAGTGAGAAAAATGAGATAGCGAGAGAGCGAGAGAGCACCCGGGGGCAGTGCTCATGTTGACCGGCGAGGGTGGAGAATTGGCACCGATTCCTTGATGCGTTCCTTTGAACTTCAGTTTTCTTGGCAGGACATAAGACAGCTGATGTAACTTTGCGCTTAAGAGAAAAAAGGAAAATATCGCAAGAGACAGAGGGTCCACCAGCACCTTGTTAATCTGTAGCCCGACCTGATGGGGCGGTCAGAAAACATAAAAGAACAAAGCGCGAGCGTTTTATTTTTTTGCCAGTTTCCATCGATATCACTCAAAACTCAGTAGATACTCAGAAAAATACTTTATTGATTATTTATGAGAGTAGAAACACAGGACCTAGTCATCCGCCGTGGCAGGTGCAGTTGCAGACGTCTACATTTCAGTCATCCAGAAGCAGAGTTTCCGGTCGCCTCCGATCACACACAGCGGAAGTCTCCGGTGCCAGCTGAGGCCCGATCCCACCGCGGCGGATCCGATCGTCACCGGCTGGAACGACACCGATATTTTAATATAATACTGCTGCGGTTGAGAATATTAAAAAAACTGATCTGGGATGTGAAACGCATCTCACTGACCTGTGGGTGGCCGAGATGGTGGATAAGTAGCTGACTACAGATCTTTCCTGGACATCCAGTGGTAGCGAATAGGTTTTCATTGGCTCGAGACCATCTGAGGAGGGAAACAGCATCAAATTAACTTTTTTTTTTAAACAGCTTCAAATTCATATTTAAAGTCTTTATATGTGATTCTTCACACTTAAATATAATGGAAATCAAGTATATCCTCTGAAAATAACTCTGTGAGTCATGACTGTCTACAATGGGTGTAACACCCGAGTCCCACTGTCTGTGATGTTTTCAGAGTTTTCAGAGTCCTATCTTCACTTTGTTTACATCGCCCGGACGGCCGGCTGACTCCTCCCCTCGTGTATAAAAGTTGTTTAATTGAGGGACTAGAGAAAAGAAGAATAACATACTGTACTCACTGCTTAACTGTGTTTCTAGATCACGCTCATTTCAGGTAAATTTACATGCAGTGTGAAGATACGAGCAGAATAAAGATCGCTAGCATTAGCATGCTAACACAACAATGCACCGCGAGTTGTTTTGGTTTCATGCTGGTGCTCAAGGGCGACATCTGCTGGATCAAGAAAAAAATCGCATTTAAAGCCTTTAAGGTTTTTAATCTACACGCACCAAAAAAATTATGATGCAAGTTTTAGATGTTTAGAAAACTTAAAAATAAAAATCATCTTTCAAGATACGAGCATGAATGAATTCCTCTTACTTGAATAGCCGAGCTTTGTCTATGTGAGCGGGTCTTTTTTCTTGAGGATAGCTGCAAAGAAAAGAAACATCGTTTAGGCACGTCCTTCACTATTCTGTGACATCACCTCGTCATGCAGATCCAACGGTATACCGGCCGTGCTTCGCTGTTTACCTGGAGCGAGTTATGTCCCAGATGAGCCAGTCGTTTCCTGCCACGGCGCCGACTTTGATCGTGTTTGTGAGGCACCAGTCGGCCGACATGAGCGGCGACTGGCCGCAGTCCAGTGACAGGATGGCCTGCTGCGTCACCAGGTCGTAGAAGCGTATTGTCCCCTTCTTCTCAGCCACCATTAACTGAAGGGGAAAGACGGGTCACTGTAAACTATTTACTGTATATTTAAACATGTTGGAGACAAAATATAAACTTCAGATACACAATTTTCTGACCACACACCTGACCGTGTGATGGGGAGTACAGTTTGAAGCTGCATATAAACTTCTACCTCAAAGAGTATGACCTCAAAGCACGAGTTTCTATCTGGAAGAAGTCCTTCATACCTTGAATGCTTCCTCCGGGTGCCAGCACACGCTGATGCCAGGAGAGCGAAGTCTGAGAGTAGTGCTTTCATTTCCATCCAGGTCCCAAACCCTGCACGGATAAATCAGGTATCAAAATGTACACAGAAAAACTAAAAGACATTGATGCCTTCAGTGTATTGGAATTTATTTTACTCGCAAATTCCAAGACTTATACTCGTGCAACGCTTTAACTTTCATCCAAAGAAATTCCTATGGATTCTTTGTAAACATTAGAGATCTCAGGTTAACGTGAAAAGGTACAAACTGAGGGATTTTAATCTGTTCTCATTAGTTTTAATGATCATTTCACTTCATCTGTGGACTGCACTAAAATTTCAATTTTATTTTTATTATTTTTATTTGAACATATTTTCAGATTTAATAATTTCAGTGATTTTTTAATTTTCTATTTGAATGTTTCTTTTCTTTCCTCTGTCATGATGCTTTTGATGTCTTGTGTGAAGCACTTTGAATTGCCTTGTTGTTGAAATGTGCTATAGAAATAAACTTGCCTTGCCTTAAAATTCAAGACAACTCTACTCCCTCTTAATTAACAACAAAGACGGGATTTGAGCGATTCCAAGATTATCCCTTTGATGCTTCCATAATATCTGAAAGACTTCATTTTGCTTGAGTTTTTTTTCTTTGTTGGGGCGCTCGATCTAAAACATCACAACATTTTATCGTCCAGATATCTTAAATGTTACACACGTTCAACTTTGACCGGGAAAGACGTGAGGGCAAAGTTTCCAAATTTGCCAAAATAATCTTAAAAAGAGGCGGTTAGTTGTTTCTTGATGAACAAGTATCACATGGGAAATGATAGATGACAAATTCAAGTTTCTTTTTTTGTTTCTCATTTATCCAACTCTTGGTTGTGTGTGTGTGTGTGTGTGTGTGTGTGTGTGTGTGTGTGTGTGTGTGTGTTGTGATGTTCAGGGTCTTTCTGCTTTTCCAGGGAAAGAGAGCTCCTTTTCTCAGAGCTGGGCCCTGAGCTGTGAAGACAGACAGGCTAATGCTGGACTCCTCTTTCAGGGGAAAACGCCAACCTCACATTACATTGAGCTATGATAGCAGGGGCAGTAGCATGGGCGGAAGGGGGGATGGATGGGGGGGTGGGGGGGGTGGGGGGGGGGGTGACACACACATCACCCTGGCCTGAATCTGCGTTACGCTCCACTCGGATTACAACAAATGTTTCGCTGTGGGCGGCCCCGCTGCCATTCATCTTCTGCGGAGTACAGAGAGGGCAGCAGAACGCACGTCAGCTGAGGAAGAGCGGCGGAGGAAAAAGTTGAACAACATCCTACTTAGTGCGAAATGAAAACAGAGCGGACTCGCAACCCGATGGCCAACCACGAATCAAAGCTCGTTTGTGGATTACGACCAATCTTCATTCAAATAATAGTCGGATCTAAAATCTGAATAAGGCCTATGATAGCAGAGAAACACCGCAGATGTAATGGATCAGTAGGATGGAGGGAACTTCTTGTCCTGAGACCTGGATCTCTGGTTAACCACATCTGAACTAGAAGAAAAGGTGGGGAAGGGGGCACGGGGTGGCTACAAGTTTTTCTGGGAAATTTAAAAAGAAACTCTTGTGAGGTATGGGATGAAGTCATGCAGGATACATCATCTAATAAAGCCTTCCAAAGAGCATCTAAAAGTCAAGTGTGTTGTTTGAGTGATTGATGGCGTCAGGGAGGATATGCCCCGTCTCAGATGGAGACCTCAGTAAACACTCAACTTTTTCCCCTTCCTCATCTCCCCTGCAGCAGGATAGAGCCCCGGTCAAAAAAAACTCTCCAAAAACCTCCATCATGGAGCATGAGCGAGGCCGAGAGGGGAAAAAAATACAGAACCCTCAGACCACACCAGGAAAACAACGGCTAAACCCTATTCTTTCAGACCAAGCACTGCTCAATTGCACGCTACACCACCAACGGCCAAACCGTGGTCAAACCGCTCCGCCCTTCAAACGGAGAGCACCGACTCCCTGAGAAAACACGACCTCGGGCCGAACGAGGTGACACACGCCCGACCTTCTCTGATAAAACACGGCGTAATTGCACAACACTAAAATCAAACCGATAACACTTTTCTTCCATCGAAAACAAAGAGTGGGGAAAAAAGGGGGACATCTGAAAATCAGGTACTGTGCTATCTGAGTGGGACGACTGCGCGGGCCAGGGCCTTACGGGCAGTGAGTGGAGTTAAACGGGGAAATGCCGTAAGCGCTTTTGCGATATGATTTATTGTAGAGAGTAGAGTAAATAATCGAAAGGCGACTCTCTGGAGGGAGAGAACCGGTCGAGTCAAACCAGCAAATAATCCCATCGCAAAAAGCCTTTAAGAGGTTCACCCTGGTGTCGTTGCACAACAGGACCGGTCCAAATTTGACCTTTTGACCTAATAATTACTTTGTTGAACAGCTTGACTGTGTTCTTTTATTTTGTCGGGCCACAGGTCAGAGATTGCATTTTCAGCCCCCGCCAAAATAAAACACACTCCCAGCACTTTGCCTCAAATCCAGTCAAGCTCTGTTATCAGCTCTCTTCTCATCGAGGAGGGTTTGCTGATGGAGGCTGTTGGTGGTGGGGGTGGTCCACTCACCCCCTCTACCTCCCTATACCCTCCTCCCCTGGTTTCCGTGGCGACTGCTAAGCCCGAAGTTACGACAAATCTGTTGCAATTCTGATTTTTAAATCCCCATAATATTTAAAACAAGACACAAGACAACCAACTAAGAGTAAGTAGCCCGAGGACACATCGATCATGTTGCTGCAGGAGCTGGGGATCGAACCCTCGACCTTCCATTTGAGAGACGACGACGACTCGACCATCTGAGGCCGCGGCCCGCCCCGCAGTGTTGAATAACATTCAGATTAAACTCGATGTTTTACAGCGTATTTACACGATGGTTGGATGTTGATGAAAAGGCGAGAGATTGGTTGAAAAGCATGTCGGGGGGATATGAAGCTGTAATTTGTTTCCCTTACACAACTTAAGGGATTGGGCGAATGCAAACAGATTAACGTCGGGAACAGGACAACATGCTGTAAACCATATGCATATTGCAGCAGCAGCAGCAGGTGTGTTATCCTGACTTCATCTGTGAACTCAGTCAACCCCAAAATCCTCTCAGCATCCTGCAGTGTGGCCTCATGATCTCTAGGTGGCAGGTTTCCCCACAGACTCCCCTCTCTGTGCGTCTATACTGATACTTATGAGCTGATATAGACTACATAAACCCAACGTAAACTCCCTGAAGGGCGTGGAGTCTGGCTCCCCGCCTCGATGCTGCAGCGTCAGGTTGCACGTTGGCTACAGTCGAGTTCCCACAACTGCAGGGGGACGGTGATGACAAAGCTAAGCAAACTTATAGTAGAGGAACCGCTGCCAAATCTAACAGAGCGATGGAGAGGTCATGAGAGCATACATGCAGGCAATCACCTCCCCTCCCCTCCCCTCCCCTCCGTCTCTGCAGGACTAGTTTCCTCCTCTCATATTGAGGCTCGGTTTGTGTGGGCTGACTGGAAGCCCCTTCTCCCGTTTAACTTGATCCATCCCTTGTTCCGCCTCTGTCTTCCTCCCGCGTCCCATATTTTCTCAACATGACAGAATTTAAATCTTTCAGCAGATGGAGCGCACCGCTGTTTTCTCTGGCCGGTCAGCAGAGGAAGGGGAAGAGGAGAGTGGAAGGGAGGGGGGGGGGGGGAGAGAGAGAGAGAGAGAGAGACGAGTTCGGCCTGATGTGGCAGAACGAGGCTCTGAGCAGGACACGACGATCATGGAGCTGCGTGTCTGTCAGAGTGTTTTATAGGGCAGAATTTTACACTGCGATATCATACTAGTGAAAATAAATGATATCAATACTAAACGCAAGCACTAGGCATCTAATATCAGGTTGTTTTCTTGTGTTTAGTTCCCAAAAATTGCAAGCGAGTTTCTGCACACTGCCTACGTTGGCAAAGCGTCAGAACCAAAAACATTGCCAACGAATTTCTGCAGCTCGGCCCGAGCTCTCTCTCTCTCTCTTTCACTTGCAGCAGCTTTTGGTTAAAATATGAAAGAGGATCTGAATTCAGCACTTTACAATGCTATCGATCATTAAAACAAAGCCGATTGTATCGTTTTAAATCACAAATTATTGAACACATGACACAGAGAGGTCTAAGGTCTTTGTCATATTTCAACACGAGATGTCGAGTGAGTGTTTTCATGTTTTTTAAAGGGATAGTTTGGTATTTTTAAAGTGGGGGTTTGTATGAGGTCGATAGTAAGTGTATTAGCTACAGGAGATGTTGGTCAGAGAGCCTGCTTGAACACTAGGCTATACATCCCTGCAGATGAGGCTGTTTGTACCATATAATTGAGATATTTTTAAGAAAACCTGAGCTAAAAACATGATTGTATGATTTAAAATGATTGTTGGGGTTTAAACTTTTGATCAGACAGAAGAAGTAAATGTTTGCATGTTGCATTTGATCCAGCCAGCAGGGTGTCCCAGGCGTGACCCCCGGCTTCTGGCACATTTCCCCCCCCTCCTCTAGCATTAATTGAAAAAGGAACATTTGGGGACCCCTTGTTTGAGATCCCCCTCAGAGCGGAAAAACTGCCTGCAGTTAATTGGATTTCCATGTTTAACTAATTAGCTCGAAAAGCTACAAAGCAGCTCTGTGCTTACGCACGGTCACACCGGAGCATGTGGTGCTTAGCATCGTGTTTCACTGTGGAAACAAGGTCTCGACTTTCTGCACCATTAACAGAGAACAGGACTGAAAATCAGAAGCGGGGAACACACACACACACACACACACACACACACACACACACACACACAAAAACACACACACATGGAAATAAATACGGTTTGGACCTGCAAGTGTGGTCATCGCTGACGGAAGCAATTTGTTTCCCCTCCGTGGGCTCGAACACCAAATGGTTAATGTAGCTGGTGTGGCCCTCCATCACCTAGGCAACAGTGTACAGAACAATATGTAAACAAAAGACAGCAAACACATGATAGATAACCTGAAATGAGAATCTTAGAGATCAAATGTGTGCTCGGTGTACTGGCTCTCTGTGCTGCTTTTCCTGTATCACTAAGTACTACATGTCAGCACCGAGTAAAGAAAAGTTTGACGTCGTCTGACAAGCGCAGTGTTGTGGGCCAATGTGCTCCAGATGTTCCACTACCTTGACTTCATGCCGATCCTGGAGATCAGAAGTCAGCAGGCGTAGCTTTCTGTCGGCTGCGGCGGTGCAGAATCTGCGCAGGGGGAGAGGAAGAGGAAAAGAAAAGGGAGGATGTGAAAACAAACAAAAAGAGAGAACATCAAAACAGAGTCAGACTTTATAGACCCAATGACAGACGACATCTCTCTCTCTCTCTCTCTCTCTCTCTCTCTGCACACACGCCTGCGGCCGCTCCAGACTGACACCTCAGCACGAGAGGGTGTCGGCGTGTGTGGTAGAGACTTGGACGGCGATCAGTGGAGAAGCTGCCAGGGAGATTCTAATTGCAAGTAAGATAAACAGGGAGAAAAACAAGATTCCTCACGCCATCTACGCATGTCTCTTGTTGAAGAAACCTGCACAGAGAGCCGGGCAGAGGACTTTCCCTCTAATCAGCCGCAGTGCACACCGGTGCCTGCAATTATTCACACAATTACACTACCTCACTTGTGACAAGAAAAACACACACATATCAGCAGAATAAACAGACAGCGGTTCACACATTTGCAGATGGATTTGGCGTGATGTCACTGCATAAACCCCACGACGTGCTCCAGGGTGTTACTGTTACAGTAGATTAGATTATTTGAGGATGGGAGGTCTAACCCCACACGTTCATGCTGCACTTTGCAGGGACTGAAAATCCAAGCCATTCTCTCACAATTTCAGCACAGGAGGAATCTGAGCTTTGTTGTGGAGCACCTGGGATTAATTGTGCAAACACACGACAAAAAAACGAGAGACAAGACTTTGCTCTTTCCTCTGCGAATTCAACAAAAAATAAATCGTCTTTGTCTGCATTCAACATTTGAATCCTCTGCTCCCAATGCAAGTTAGTTAAAAATATCTCATCTTTTTGCTACACACTTCACAATATGTAAAAAAGGATTTGGAAAAGCTCCTCGGAGGTGCTTTTGGTTTGCGTCGATTTTGGCGCCCCCTGTGGAGAAAGTGGTATGTCGTTACGCTCCGCTGATCCTGCCCTGTATATTTTAGTAGTTTTAAATACACAGGGGAGTGTAGGGCTGGGCGATATCGACCAAAACTCATATCTTGATATATATCGATATGTCTTTTATTAACAGTGAAAACACATGGAAAAATAAACTACCTGTTTGTGAATTTAAAAAGTAATATTATAAAATAAAAATGTTCCTTAAATGCAATAAAAGAGAGAGAGAGGAGGAGCAGGGTTAGGAGGGACAGACAGTCAGTCATCATCAGTGAGATGAGAAAAAGGTGACCTGGCACCTGTGTGACGTTATTTTAATGCAACATAAACTATATCCATATTAACGATATTGTCTTACCCTATATTTTGTTTGAAAATATATCGATATATCTTAAAAACTCGATATATTTCCCAGCCCTAGGGGAGTGTAAAAAAAAGTCTGTTCTTCAGCATGTTGTGAGTCTCTATTTACAGATTCAACATAAAAATGTAGAATCGTCTGGATTTCCAGTTTGTGAAGTGCTCTGGTTTCTGTTGTAGTACATTTGTAGTCCGAGCTTTACGTATCAGCAGGCTTTTGGTGTTTGCAGAAAATAAAGCCGAAACCTCTGTCCTCACTTTGACATACCTGCTTCCAATGCCAGCATTCTAACAATGATTTATTCGTCTCCGTGAACAGATATCTGGACAAAAGTGAAGCTAACAATATATTATATACCAAACCTTTTCAACTCGAGCCACAAACCTGCTGGACACTGTGTTGCGATAACCAATCAGCGATTCGTTTCCCCGACTACCTGAAATGCATCACGAATGATCGACGTCCATTCATCAATCATTAAAAAATATATATTTTCTTCTCCTCCTGAGGACAGAACTGACAACGCTCCACTTTTTCTTTTTTTTTTTCCAACATCTGCATGATGATGATGTTATTTCTGCAAACTTCTGCAACAATATATTTATTGGTTTGGTGGCACTTTTGGGGCGCTCGCTGACAATCTCTACGTGCAACTGCGCTGTCGTTTTAAGACACGGTGCGGTTCTGCCCTCTGCGGCAATGTGCATGTGCTCACGAGCTAATCAAAAAAAACTGCTGCGAGAAGCTAAACAACCCTGTGAACCGTGCCATGACAAGATAAAGCAATATTACTGGACTCTGCAAGCCCATTGTTTGAAAACGGTCAACATGTGGAGTAAGTGGATGTGTATTCATGTAATTTACACTCTGCTTCTTGCTCGATCACTCTCTCTTTTTCTCTTCTGATCTTCATCTGTCCTCTTCCTCCTAGCCTCAACCATTCTTTGTATAACTGAAGGGCTGTGTGTTAACTTTTTTGTCGTATCTGTAAAGACAAATCTGTGTATGCAGTGAAAGTCAGACATTATTTGTGGATAGTCTAGTGTTTGCAGGATTCAGTACTTGGCAGGCCTTCCCATTTCAGGCTCTTAGGTGGATGATGGTGTGGCAATGCTCATGCTGCATCTCCTCTCCTCCCCCCCTATACTGTGGGCCCCTGCTCAGAGTCTAGCCCTGTGAGAAAGTTGTACTTTTCCTGGAAGGCACGGCTGTGTGCAGATCTTAGGGAGCGATGGAACCTGAGTGGGCAGTCATCAGCACAATAACATGCGCGCACGTCACAGGGCTGGCTCGAGGGCCCTGCGGAGTAAACCACAGAAGGCCGGGAATTATCGCTGCCTTTCCTTTTCAATTACAGAAAGCTTAAACACCTCCGGAGGGACCGCCGAACCTTCCCATGCAGCGCTGCAATTAGGAGCAAACGCTCGCTTTCGAACAATCTAGAGCTCGGCTGAACTTCCCTCCCGTCCAAAGCCACCTGAAATAACTTTGGCTCTGATCCGGGGCAGCTGCAGAGTGACAGTGAGAGGAGGCTACGGCTGCATGCACAGAGTGGCTTTCTCTGCGACTGCTTCTTCTTCTTCTGCTAAGAGGAGTGTTTGTGAATACTCATCCCCGTTGTGTTTGCAGACGTACAGTTTAGATGTTTGGTGTCTGATGTGGGAGTGAAGCCTCCTTTTTCCTCGTTTAATGGTTTTGGTGACCTCTTACATAACAAGAGGCTCTAGTGAAGCTGCAGATGTCCCTCCATAGAGCCTGTTATTCCAGAGAGGTCATTACTCAAACTGATTAATGACTGAGCAAATATGTCAGCACATTTCATAAAAGAGGGGGCATGTCAATCAAACCCAAGTTTCCAACTGTCACCGAATGATGTGCAGGACGTGTATGGAAAAAAAAAATGATGTTGCATGGATAAAAGCTTAGAATCTAAATAATCCATTAAATAAGGTTGTTTCAGGATACAGGGGATAAAAAGGATATATCAGCTAGAGGGCATGGCGGGAAGGCAAACTATAAACACATTATTTTAAAACAGAAAATAAGTTAATTTAGGAGCATGCTCGATTCAAAGTGTTGCTGTCAAGACATTTGAGGCGTTCTTTAATTAAAATTATTTTCTCAATAACTTTTAAAGGCAGGGTTGGTCATTTTCTCCAGATCCACTTTTAAAGATTTTCATTTAAATTCTCTTAAGGTCCTGACAGAAATGAATAATTCTTTTTCTCTGAAAAAAGGAACCAAGATGATCCGTCACCTGTAGCAGTTTAAACTTTGACCAATCATCTGCCACGAGGTACCAATCTGATGAACCAATCACGCCTCCCTGCTCGTTCTCTACACCCTGGCCCTTTCTGAATAGCCACAGTTCAGTATGCAGTATGTACTATTCAGTATGGAGTTTCAGCATACTGAACCCTCGTGGTCATTCAGTATGCATCTTTTGGGTCCACCTCAGTAGACTGAACATTTCAGTATGGATACTAACTTCCGGGTTTTATGCAGTATGGATCGGATGCGTGCTTTCAGGAAATGAATTGTATTTCACCACCCACAATGCAGTGCGAAATTAAACGTAAATCGTCACGTCCGCCTCCAAATCAAAACAAACGAGCGTGGATTAATTGAATAAATTTTTAATCTAGAGTTAAAGTCCCGACTGAAATCACTACTTTTAATTAACAACAGAAAATAAAACAAATATCTGCATTATTATAAAACCTTTCCCCCTCTATTTAAATAATGATGTCACTATTTAAATGTGTCTTTATATTACTGTCTTTCATTTGTACTTTCCTTTATGTACTGTATCTTATTTAGTTATTTAATCTGTCTTTTACTTGATTTACATTGTGATATTGTTTTTTTTACCTGACTGTATATGCGCATTACTCTTCTTGAATAAAGCTAAACAAAAAAAAAAACGGGTGAATGCGGCCGGTTCGGGAAACGTAAATGACGTCACTTCCATACTGAATGAATCAGAAGAAGTAGAAACAAATATCTGCATACTGAATAGTAGGTACTAAACAGTACACAGCACGGATAGTAGGGACTGACTACTGACAGATTGAGTAGGTACTTGGCAATTCGGATACAGCCCCCGCATGCCCTACATGTAGGAGACAAACTGTCACCTGGTTGAGGGTTCTTGAAGGAAAGTACCTGATAGTAGGTATTCTGTCCAGCCTCGACTCAGGGCTCCAAGCGAGAGCATCAACACGCAACTCATGATGGAAAGCGCGGAGGACATTGAACTCAACTCCCTCTACCTCCATGTCCTCCTCCTGTAGACAGAAATATGCATTTAAAGAATAATAAACTGCATTTCTGTTTGGTAAATCCAATCATGTGAAGCCTTTTTCTCTAACCTGGAAGAGGCAGGTTCCCACAACCACATACTGGTTTCCACCGTAGGCCAGCAGAGAGACGGGGGTGCCAGAGCAGAAAGGGCTGAATTCAACCACGTGAACGTAGTCCTCACATGGCAGCGTGTAAGTGGGGGTGCGGCTCGAGTCCTCCTGCATGATCACGGATCCTGGTAAAGCTTTATCTGTAAAAAAAACAACAACAACATATCAACAAATATCTTAATTCATGCATTGTTTACTGATTTTGATCTGTTTTTGCACATTTACATTTAATCTTTCATATTTAATCTTCCTATTTAAGACTAGTAATGTTTAGTTAAATCCTGGTTGTATATATTCACATTCTTAGTTTTGATATTTTTAGTGCTTATTTACTTTGTATTTAATATTATATTGTGTTTAGATTTGCTAATATTGTGTTTTTTACTCATATTGTGTGTTTGGATAACCTGCTGCTGTAACAACACAATTTCCCAGTTTGGGATCAATAAAGTAATTCTATTCTATTCTCATAGCAGTATATGGCATAATCCTAACTACTGAAAATGATGAAATCCAGTTATCAGCATGAACAGTTGCAGCACAAATAACTCCCTAACCTTTAAATATCACAATTAAAGCAGATGTTTCAAATGCACTCAATGGATATGCACGTTTTTACGCTAAATGTTTGGGGGGAAAAAATCAAACCAAACCTCACTCACGTATCATCGTTTTTAAGAAATGTTGAATTTAAAGACAAACCATAACCAGTAGGGCTCATAAAATGTAATTTTTATAAACTGTAGACGCCACTGCTTAATTCGGCATACTTGAAAAAACAAGGCAATGCTTTATTTTAGATATATTTCAATTTCCATGTGATCCCATTAGCGCTGAGCTGAGGCTACTTTACGGGTTAAACTCCTAAATCCTACGATTAACTACTGCAGATTAGAGTCAAACACAGACGCCGAATTAAGCATTAGTCTTGCAAATAGTGAATGGTTTAAAATATCTCTCAAAACATTAAGCACACAGTTAAGCTGAGGAGTGATTAAAAAACATGAACATTTCTCTATGGGATGCAGTACAGCTGTTATCTGGGTCACCGCTTGCTAGCAATTCTCCAAATAACAGTTTATACTGCGCGAATTCATGTTTTAACAACTCAGGCTGAGTACATGATAGTTACCTCTTATTTATGGGGGGGTTTAATCCGTTTCAGAATACTAAACCGACTGATTAAAAACTCACTATCCTTTTTGAAAAGTATGTATTTCACTCAAATGGTGCGCGCGTTTCATGTGTTGTGAAGTTTCTTCCGGGTTCGGCATGGAACGTACCACTAACGGCAAATGCGAAGGGGTGTTTCGCGTGACGTATTTTCAAACATCGATTTCAAACGTGAAACATATCGGCTATTTTAAAGTTAGTCGGTTTTATTTGTGTCTAGTAGCAACTGTGTGGTCGTCTAACATGAAAAACTAATTTAAAATGCAGGGGGGAACATTTTTTATCATTTGGCATCTCCTAATGTTGTTTGATTCAAGCTGATTGGTCAAGAGCAACACACGTCATCAGTGATTTAAGATTTCAAAACAGCTGCTTCTCGTCGTGGACCGTGTGTTTCTCGGACGCGAACAACTGCAATATTACAGGTTTGCACAATTAATCTATCACTCTTTTTATTTTAAATTAGCTCTAGACTGGAGTTATCTTCTTATGTGTTGCAGGAGTTTAAATAAAACACTTTCTGACTCATTTGTTGGCATAAATTGTAAACTATCTTGTTACCATTTTAAGGCCAACGGACTTAGTGTTTTCCTTAGAATGAAAAATGAACCAACTTAACCAGAAATGACTCTTGATTAAAGTGATCTAATATTATTACAGTTATTGAATCTTGCAGTTAAATCTGGTTCATTTTTAAATGTTAAGTAACTTAAACTTGGATGTTTTTCCAAGTTCTTGGGGAGTAATTACCTTTCTTTCTTTCTTTCTTTCTGTTTCAGGAAAACATGGAGGCTTTAGGTGACAGTATGAAGGTGGTGGTGAAGGTTTTTAGGAGAGAGTGCCACAGGGTTTTAGACTCTGAGAGGACCACCATTCATGGAGCTGATGGCATGCAGATGGTGCTGCAGCTGGCCATGGCTGAAGTTAAAAAGCAGGTAACAAATCAAATCCTGTGATGAAAACAGATCAGCAAACATTCTTATCTCAGCCGTAAAGGAAAAACACTTCTAACACATGCAAACAAACACGACATTAACGCACACAATTGTCCATCCAAGAATTAAAAAAACACTGGAAAGGTGCGTAATGTCAAAAAGTATAACTTTACATATTCATACTCAAAGTAATCCAATCACTTATTACAGCTGAGATTTGTGTTGGCCTTTTGGTCATTCATCCATTATTAAAGTGCAGGGGTGGGAATCACAGATATATCGATATATTAAAAGACAAATCTTGAATTATAATTTAAAATATGTTATAAACTGAAGAATACAAAATGCCCCTTAAACCATCAACAAGCAGGATTTAAGTATTTGTCACTGCAGTTTCATCTCTTATCACACTTGAACTCTTACCGTCTTTTCAAAGCAGTTGGACATTGTCACGCTGTCTTCTTCTTTAGCCAATCAGCATCAGCGCCACAGTAAGGAACCAGGAAGTAATGGCAGTAAGAGAGAAATTGGCAGGAAAATCTGACTTTTCTTCCAAGTTAAATATCGATATTTGGAACCGGAGATTTGATTATTGTATCACATGAGTCAGGGCGACCACATGAAGCTGTTTTGATATTCGTCCCGCTCTTACGAAACCGTGCAAGGCCTCTATATTCTGCTGATCATTATAGAGCCAACCGTATCGAATGTGCAATCAGTTCTGGGGAATTTCAAAATAAACTAACAAAACAAGAAGTTACCGTACTTTATATAATATTCTGTGTTCTTACTATGAGTCACCCAGCAGCCCCCAAAAAAGAGAAAGTTGCACGCGCCCGATTCACATCATCATAATGGCCTGATTCAATTGAACCATCAGGCTGACTGTCATCACGTCTGTAACTGATGACATTACCGCAGATTTCCGGCTGAGACCGCTCATGGCTCACTTTTGGACTGTGGGAGAAGGTCCTCGCTGCCTTTTTTTTTATTTTTTTTTTAGGACTGATTGGTTCCAGGCTGTCGGTAATTACGGCTGCTGCTTTCACCGTTTTCTCTCTTCCTGTGACAGCGCGGCGGAGAGTTCAAAGTGGCCCTGAGTGATGTCCTGATGGCCTGGAAACACTTACTGTTAGACAAACTTCACCTGCCGCCCCCCGACTCTGCACGCCTGGAGAACTATGATCTCATCCGCGAGGCTTACGAGTCCTTCCTGAAACGCTCCAACACGGTGGACCTGCTCGATATCTTCTCCATGTACAAACAGCTGAGGCTGGCGGACTCGGATCCAGATGAGCCCGTGAGCCCGGTGAGCACATCGATGATCAGATTGGCTACTGCGTCATAGATCGATTGATTTATCCCTCTAAATACTTTTTTTTTTATTCTGTCCCCAAAAGATCCAGATGTTTGAATTCTTATCTGGCAACATGGAGGTCTCCGGGTTGCCAGACTCCTCAGTCCCGTCAACACCGTCTAGTAGTCAAAGCAGGCGCTGCAGCTCACAGGTAAACCAAACCCCCTTTTTTTTTTAAAGCACTAATAAAAGGTGCAATTCTGTCATAAACAATAAGAAACCCCTCGTTCCACTTTGCCCTCTGCCCTCATCCGGATCATTTTTTACAGAAAAATGAAATCCTTTCTCTCCCTCTGGCGATAATCCACACTTTTACTTTCCCAGATTTCACTTACTTAATTTCTGTCTGGACTCCGTCCTGCTCTTATTGACAGGAACTCTATATCATATCGTCCAGATTTAAGAGCGCAATGTGACTTCAATTACCAGGCACATGTTTAAAACACAACATAATGTGAAGGCTGGAGAAGAGCTCCCGTAACAGACTCTCTCTTCCCCCCCCCCCCCCCCCTCTCTCTCTCTCTCTCTTCTCTGTCACTTGTGAATTTATGAGTTATTTTAAGTTTGAGGCTTTCTGCTGCTCCACCAGCTACAGTGATGTCAGTCGTTTAATACAAGCTGTCAGCTGCTGTTTTTAGTGGTGTAGTAAAAAAGAAAAGTGTTGTCCCCTTAGGTGGATTATAAACACAACCTAAATGGACTCAAGACACAAGTTTAACTAGAAGAATAGTTTTAACTCTGATTGGCTTTTTTTAGAGGAGAATTGGATGAAAGGACTGATGCTAACAGCCGTGTTACCTCGGGCTAAAGATGACAACATCTGCCTGTTTTCACTTGTTTGTTTTGAAAAGTGTAAAAAATGCTGATTCTTGTTAAGATAAGATAATCCTTTATTTATCCCACAACGGGGAAATTTACAGTGTTACAGCAGCAAAGAGAAAAGATTGCAAACAAAAAGTGAACACAGTACAATTTAAATGAAAAAATATATATAAAAAAAATAGATAGATACCACAATATAGATTTAAAAAAAATAGATCAGCTGATTCTTGTTAGGTAGGCCATAAGCAGCTTGAATAAAATCTTTTTCTTTTCAGGGATTTAAGTGATGTTTATTCTGTTTATGTCACCAGGTGAAGATGGCAGTGAGAAGGGTTTTCTGCTCCTATCTGAGTCTGCTCGTGAACGCCAAGAACGACATGGCCTCGGCGCTGACCCTCGACGTCCCCGACCGCGCTCTTGGGCGGCAGGCTTTCACCGACGTGAAGCACGCCGCGCAGAACGACAACACCTCTCTCTTCCTGGTAAGAAACAACACGACTCAGGATGTGCTTGTAGACTTCAGCGATGACGTACACACACACCCTCGACGTCACTAGAATAACAAAACTACAATTCTACAATTCACTTAGCAGACGCTTTTATCCAAAGCGACGTACATCAGAGAGTAAGAACAACACAAGCAAGGATCTAGAAAAAAGAGAACAATGTCAGTAAGAGCAAACGATCAGCTTTGAGTCTGATTGGACACACAGGTGCTGACAGGAAGTGACCAGAGGCAAAGCACAACATTGAGGGCAGTTCTTGAGAGCTCTAATCAGTATAGAAACCATCTTATAAGTCGTCGTTATCAAACAAAAACCATCGTCATTACCATCATCATCATCAATAATATGGAGACCATCATCATTAAGTTAGTAGGTATTCATGAAAGAGCTGGGTCTTTAGCTTTTTCTTAAAGGTGCAGAGGGACTCTGCAGATCACATGGAGTTTGGACGTTCATTCTACTCAATTCTTCTCAGAACTACGACCTGAAAGCGTCTTAAATCCTCTCCGCTGGGTCTGTTTCACACTTTTTTTTTTTTTTTCCGCAGGCTGTGACATCTTTCGTGAGGGCCATCCAGCTCGGAGGGAAGGGCTACGCTCCGGCTGAGTCCGACCCGCTGAGGAAACATGTCAAGGGCCTGTCGGACTTTGTCCAGTTTATAGACAACCTGGAAGAAATCCTGGGGGAGGTTCCTGACCCAAGGTACACTAATTCATCTGTGCCCTCCACACTCGCTCTCTGTTTTACACTTTCCTCTGAGTGGATAGAGTCAGAAACCAGGAAGAGAGAGAGAGAGAGAGTGGGGAGAGGAGCAACTGGTTGGATTTGAACCCAGGCCACCCGCTTGTAGCGCGCAGTAACCTTCAGGCAAATTGAAAACAAAAAAACAACAAAAAGTGTGTTTGTTCTAGTCAACATATTTCTATGTCACTTGTTTGCAGAAGCTAATCGATGAAAGATAGAACAAGCTGCTTCTTGTCATGCACCTCTATAAAAAAAACAAACTCCTCTGTTGTTTACTCTTCTGACGTCTAACACTAATAAACATATTCGGATTCAGAGAAATCCTCCCGAGCTGATTAGGGGAATTCACAGATTCCAAGAACGGTCGTGCGTGTGTTTCCACCTGGCAGCGCCGGAGGTCACAGTCGACGGGGGTGATTTATGCCCGAGTGGGATTTTCTTTGAATCGCTGAAACCCGACAGGAGAGTTTCCTCTCTCCTGCGAGGACATTTTAATTCTGAATTACGAAGCCGAACTTATTCCTGCTACTGTTTCCTTTTACTTGTGGGGAATATTTACAGGCCTGGCAGGCACCTGTGCACTTACATCACACCTGTGATCATAAATCCACCTGTCCCACTCGCTTTCCTTATCACATCCTTTTTTTAAATCCCTTGTAATGACTCCCGCGGCATCAAGCTGCTCATGATAACATTTGGATTGCTTAAGCATGTTCATCTTTGCGAGATCAAAGCTCCTTCTTTTCGTCGAGGGACGCGTTGGAGCTCTTACTTTGATGAATTATCGTCAAACCTCAGATCATTCCTTGAATCATTACGGATCATTTTTGTCAAAGCACCTGGCACCACAACACAAGAGGCTATCAGAGATGATTTAGTGTTACGTTCCACCGTGCGAGGGGTTGAGCTTTGGGGTGAAACTGTTAAGAAAGAGCTTAAGAAGCGACGTTAACTGCACACTGTGGTGTTTTTTTGTGCAGCGACTCGACTTTCTGAGGGTTCTCGGTTCATGAAGACTCTTATGAGAGCGCTCGAGGTCTGAAGAGACACCGGTGAACCCGGCCAACATGTGTCTTTCAACAGACAGTGCCTCGACGCTCTCGGTGGAGTACTGTGTTTCCTCATACAAACACCTTCTGTGGAGAGTTCAGGGCCTTTGTTCACTGAACATCTGTTTTCCCAAATGATTCTGTTACTGAGCCCGGCTCGTTCACATCAGAGCTGGGTCAGAGTTGGACCTCTGCCTCTCTCTACCTTTTTCTCTGGATATTTTTTTTTTCGAGCATGTGTTAGAGCACACAAGATTTATTACCAGTACCATACCAGTATCAGAAATGCCTCTGCCTGCAGCTTTAAAGATCCCACATTATTCTCATTTTCACTCTCGTATTGTCAGTCTGTGAAACCTAAAGAGAAGTTTTGACTCAAAAAAAAAAACTCTTTATTTATTCTGGCTTCAGTGGAAAAACTCCAATTTCATCCTCTGCCTGAAATGGTTCGTTTCAGCTGCTGTCTCTTTAAAGGCTTTATATGCGATTTTTTTTTTTGATCCAGCAGATGTCGCCCTTGAGCACCAGCATGAAACCAAAACAACTCGCGCTGCATTGTTGTGTTAGCATGCTAATGCTAGCGATCTTTATTATGCTCGTATCTTCACACTGCATGTAAATTTACCTGAAATGAGCGTGATCTAGAAACACAGTTAAGCAGTGAGTACAGTATGTTATTCTTCTTTTCTCTAGTCCCTCAATTAAACAACTTTTATACGAGAGGGGAGGAGTCAGCCGGCTGTCCTGGCGATGTAAACAAAGTGAAGATAGGACTCTGAAAACATCACAGACAGTGGGACTCGGGTGTTACACCCATTGTAGACAGTCATGACTCACAGAGTTATTTTCAGAGGATATACTTGATTTATATATTTAAGAGTGAAAAATCAAATATAAAGCCTTTAAGGCCCCCCTCCCCCATGTGCCCACTTTCTGATTGGCCAATTCTCTGGAAGCCTTCCAGGGTGGGGCAGAACGCTGCAGGGCTGCCAGGAGAGGGCTCTCCAGAGCTGGGAGAAGAGAGCCTATGTAAAGATGTTTTAACAGCTTATGTAGAGGCTTGAAGTCGTCTCGGGGAACTGTCGTGTGATTTGCAGAACAGCGCCGTTGAGTGCCCTCTGCAGGCTTATAGTGGGATTACTCCAAGATACGTTTAAGCTGGTAATATATCAGTTTTTGCCCGGGTAAAAACTCACAAAGCATTTTCTTTTCACATTGTTACATTTTGAGGACGTCGATATTTTTCCTAAGAGATTTTCATCAGCGTGTCTAAAAAAGGAGTTCAGATTTTTTTCTCTTCGGCCCTGACCTGGACTTCTTAAAGAAACCCGACGTGACGCCCTTGACTGTTAGAAACCTTACAGAAGAGATATGTTACTGTAGTTTTTGGACGTGACGCCCGGATGATCGTGTAAGAAAATCCCCCCCCCCCCTCCCAAAAAAAAAAAAAAAAAACTCCACAGAGGAAAATCCTGGAGTTTCTCTCTCTTTCACAGTACATTGGTGGGCGCTCTGGCAGTGCCCGGCGTGCATTAAAACAGGGATTTAGATGGTACTTTCTGCTATGTAACTGTTAACATTGGCACGGCTGAGAGGCAGAGGGGGGGGAAAAAAAAAAAAAGCTCAACTTGGAGTTAAACACTGCAAAAAGTGCTCCGGGTTCTTAAAGTCAGT
Organism: Labrus mixtus; assembly: GCF_963584025.1. NCBI lineage: Eukaryota > Metazoa > Chordata > Actinopteri > Labriformes > Labridae > Labrus > Labrus mixtus. The sequence continues at coordinate 18,090,071 of NC_083633.1, read as the reverse complement.
AACCAATAAATTGAAAGTGAAAGTGCTGTATATCTTCTGGAGACGTTTGAAGGCTTTTCTGGGTTTTCCGAGTTATTCATGTTGGCAAATTTTGGCTGAACTTTCTGATGCTAATAATTCAGTCCGGAGGAAAATCTGTGTGTGTGTGTGTGTGTGTGTGTGTGTGTGTGTGTGTGTGTGTTCTGCAGAAGAAGAGTCTTATAAGCTCTAGCTCTTACGACTGTCTTTGTGTTTTCTTTTTTTCTCAGTGTTTGTGGAGCCAAGCTGGTGACCGCCATCAGGTCTGTGCTCGTGAAGGGACGCAGCAGCGAGGACGCCGTCTACGCCGCAGCAGAAGAGACGACGACGGAGCTGAAGGAGAGGGTCCGCCAGCTCCACCTGATCCAGAAACGGAGCGCTAATGGAAGCGGGACGGGGATAAGCCCTGCCAGGGTAATGTATAACCCCGTGCAAATCCAGCCAGGCAGCTAACGCTTTTGGCTTTTGTGTCCACATTTCTTCCCCCCCCTTTTTTTAAAAGTCAGTTTTGTGAGCTAACGATTGATGCGTTGTCGGCCCTCTCCAGCCAAAAGCCTACGCAGTCAATCACGCCACGGCGTACGGAGGTCGGGACACGGTGAAGGTGCTGATGGCGCTGCTGGATGAAGACGCCCTGAAGCCTCCGTGCAGGAACAAAGCAGATCTGCTGTCCGAGGATCAGCCCGTCCTCAGCGGAGCGGAGGGGACCTGCGTCCTCACGCTGTTCAGGTCGGCATGAAATAGTGAATTTGAGGTTAACTGTTGGATGTGTGCAGATCTTCAGACACGCCCAGCTGTGTGCACATCAGTCCACCACTTCAGTCCAAATTAATTTACCTAAAAAGCTACTGGACGGATGGGGGTGGGATTTGGTACAGACTTTCTTGACCCCCCCCCCCCCCCGGAAGATGAACCCTAATGGTGACTCTCTTGAAAAAGTTGACACTGGTTTGGAGAGATATGTGGAAACCTTTGGGGAGATTAAGGTGAACTTTTTTTATTAATTCTTGATCCCTCAACTTTCCTTCTAGCGTCCTCATCAGGTCTGATGTTCAGTTTGACAAATACTGTAGTTACCGATGAAAAGGCCGTACAGCTCATGACCTGCCCACATGAGTTAGCGCACCTTTACTAGCTTGCTCTAAATTCAAACGCAGGATTAACATTTACATCATCTTTGCACCAAAAAGAGTGTTGTTATTTGTTTTCAGTTGTCGCTCTGACAAATTGTGTAGATTTGTCATTATTACATTAATGTCTTCTGACATTATGAGGAGCGGTGTTTAGGATTTACTGGCATCTAGTGGTTAGGTTTCACATCTGAATCAACCCTAACCCCTCCGCCCAACAACCTGCTGTGACAAAAACAAAAATACAGATTTTTTTGTTTGATTTGTCTCTGTAGATATGAAGCACTCAGCGAATCTTTTATCTTGTTTTCAGGCATTATTAACAGACACATTCATATCTTCCAATTACTCTTAAAAAAATAGGTTTTATGTGTAAAGTTGAGGATCCAAGGACAAATTTCTTGGCCTTGACTTGGCCATTAGTTGTTGAATTGTAAGATCACAATCACAACGTTTGGACCAGAGGTCTTCTTCAGGTGATCCTTTTTGAACCTGAAGAAGACGTCTGGTTGAATTGCGCTATTGTGATGAATTAAAAAAAAAAAATGTGTGGCTGAATCGTAAGGTTAACCATGTTGATGCAGCCCTGGATCAAAGCTCTAAATTCTGGCTTTGCACGATTGTGACACTGTGGACAGAAATCCAGTGGAGCTGGATCTCTGCTGCTTCAACTTTTTTTTTTTTTTAGGGTCAATGACCTTTTGACCTATGGAGATAAGACTGTTACAAAACAAAACAAATGTGTCAGTAGATCCACAAACACATCTGTGCTACATCCATTTAGTCATAAACATTTTTGCAACAATAATATCGCCATGACGACGCAATGGGAGTCAGATTAAACCACAAACCCCCATTATGATAGGACTTTGTCCAACCGTCCAATTGCTTATTTTTTTGCTTTTGATGTTTTTATTACACGATTATTTCCAACCGCACCAGGATTCAGCGGGAAACAAAAATTACACCAACATGACACTAACTCTCCCCCTGAAAACCGTCCAGAGGAAAATCCTCCCACACCACACTGGAACAATTTTATCCAGTCAAACATCTGAAAAATAAATAAAAACGTGAAAAATAGCCTCTGGATGTTATGACGGAGGTGGATGACATGGAGCGGCTGACCTCTCACATGCTGCTCCTCCGACATCTGACACGTTGGAAAAAACGAGTGTCCAAAAAGCAGTCCCTGGATTTTTTTTAGTTTTCATGTAACATTCTTATTTTTCTCATTTTATTAACTTGTCTTCATCTTGCATTGCTTTTTTCCGCCCCTCAGATCCCCCGAAGTGTCCACCGGTTGTTCTCCAGAACCTCTGAGAAACCGAGTCCAGAGCCGACTAGACCTGCTCAAGCCCAAGGTAACGCAGGGCCCCCCTTGTCATCCAAACCATCCGTTAGCTCCAAATTGAATCAGATGTACAAACACTGAAAATAATGTCTTTACATCCTGTAATTTCTCCTCTGCTTTTCTATGATTTGTTTTCTTAGCTGAAGCGCACATCGTAACTGACTTCCACCGCTCTCGTTTGCACAGCTGTGTTTTAGCTCTTAGTGTCGGTTTGAGGGTGCCGGGTAAATCCAGCGGCATAAAGCGGCTTATATATCGGGGGGGGGGGGGATTCAAACCATTAACCTATCCGGATGATAAGTTGTTCTATTGTCAGGGGCCGGGGCCACTGCACAATGAAAACATAGAGTGTATCCGATAGAAGGATCTGACTGACTTCCTTCCTCTTGAGCTCGGATGTTCTCTTTGTACCTGAATGTTTCCAGGTTCAGTGTAAGAGAATCTGTTCAGCATGATTATACAACTTTTATTTTAGAATAACGCTGACTGAGGTTATGATCTTTGGTTTTTTGCATTTGAATGTAGGATTTTTTTTTTCCCTCAGACTTCTACTCATTGGTGTGTCTTCTTCTTTGGTGGGTTCAGCTCACACTAGCGCCCAGTTGCCCGGTACCCTGCCCCAAGCACAAACGCCCCCCCCCCCCCCTTTCCCGGTCCCTCTCTACCATCCTGCACTCACATTGCTCCAGGCCCAATCGGGCCTTTGCACAGTTATCTCTTGTCTATAAGTCATCACATCATAACACTGATTTTCAAGAAGGCCTCCAAGTTCTTGTGTTTTTTTTATCCAGCTAACTTTTTTTCGCGTCTGCCCCAATTTGGAGCAAACACTCAACCTACACATCTGATCAACGGGAACCCTTTGCCTAGAATGTTTAAATGATTGAAGAGAGGAAGGTGTGCATCCATTAGGCTATACGTCATGTCCACGTTGTGTAGCTGTTGAACAACCTCTTCAAACTAACAGAGTGAAGGAAGTGTTCCCTGCTGGGACACAGTATGGAGGCGTCACATAAGTCAAACAAACTGGACTTTGGGGGGTCAAACATGCTCAACTGGCAGGGTACAGATGACCTAGTGTGAGTGCTTCCTTTTTCATTTTGTCATTGATGGAAACCGAGCTTAAAGAGCCCATATTCTGCCCTTTTTGGGGTTCGTATATTTAATCTATGTACCTACTAAAGTATGTTCACAATAGCTAAAGTTCTTAAAAAGTGTCTGTTTTCATGAACTGCCGCTCCATGCACCGGCTCTCTTCTGACTCTCTCTCTAAGGCTCTGAAGTGCCCACGTTCAGAGTCCCCACGTGTGCCAAGTCTGATCTGATTGGTCAGTTTGCTCAGCCACTTTGGCTCCGAGGGCCGGGGAGCAAAAACCATTAGCACCTTAGCACTACTGTGCTACCGCAGGCTACGGCATATCGTGGGCATGCCACAGAAGTTAACGGGCGTGCAACATGAGCTGCAGGGCTTGCCACAACGAGCCAATGGGCTTAGATCAGTGATCTCACACTGACAAGACGTCACACTGACACATTTTTTTCGAGGGGGGTCTAGAACCGAGCGTTACATGCAGCTAATGCTACAGCTAACAGGAGGACGTAGGAGAAGCCGCGTTTCTGCAGACTTTGAATTTTTGCCCATAGATGTGCCTAAACATGCACAGGACACTTGGAAAACACACTAAAGAGCATATAAAACCAGAAAAAGCAGAATATGGGACCTTTAAAGACTGGTTATTAAAAATGTCAACAGAGTCCTGGTTGGAAAAACTCATTCAGGTGCTGATTTATGCAGATTGGGACCCTGCTCAGTGCTCACCCTGTCCAGGCTCTCTATACATTATAACATATAATGAACATGTTTCCAAGCCCTACATATCAATCTTTTAAAGTTCATATCTTACATGCATGAATTTTCTTTCTTTTTATACATTTTACTTATGATACTTTACCACTTTTCCATTTCTTTTACAACAACATTTAAAAAAAAAAAAACAGGACAGATATTGTTTTTTACAGTGTAGTGTTGCAACCTTTACAGCACGTCTCCTCCAGCCTCTCCAGGCTCCACACTTGCTGAGTCAACCCCGAACGCCCCGACATGTCCAGCTTTAGATTTGGATGTAGGTCTGATCGTTCAACATAAAGTAGCCCCGGCTGTGTGAACTCTTGTGCGTGCTGCTAAACACATTTTGTGAAATGGCTCCCCTTTATTTGATTGAGCTAGCAGATGTCACTTTAGCTCCCCACACTCTGGCTGCCTTCCTGTTTGAGTGCGCTGTAATGGTCCCTGGGCAGCTCACCGCTTCCTGAACTCGGCGAGCGGAAGCTTTCTGCATCAATTTTCACTTTGAAGATGCCATATCAGTCGCGTAATTCGACTAGCAAAGGGGGGAACTTGAAAGGTTATTGTTTCCTGTTGTCTGCTCGATGACTTTATCCCAGACTTTGTCCAGCGGGTTTCATCATGCGCTGACGTCAACCGAGATGGGACAGATTTAGTTTCTGCTTTTTGGGACGTTTTCCAAATCGCTTTTCTCGGGGGGGGGGGGGGGGGGGGGCCACAGATGATCGAAACGCTTGACTCGATCTCCTAATGTGGCGCTATCTGCACTCTAAGTCTCAGATACGGACAGCAGTAATGATGCACCTGTTCCTCGTTCTCACTTCTATCACCTGCGCGTGAGAACATGCGTCAAAACACATCGCCCGCAGAAAATTGTTTGCACCTGTTTTTTTTTTTTGGGGGGGAATCAGGAATGTGTTGGTCAGGTGTCTGTGGCTTTATGTCAGCCGGTGCACAGAGGTTATTTCGGGACATCCTTCTTCAGAGGAATGAGGGCCGTCTGACCGCACGGTGCCACGTTGGGGCTCCCACCTGTTGTAATTGGATTAGATGTTCTCCCGTCAGTCACAGTTTGGCCGTGTTCACTCTTCCATCCCCTCCCATTGTTTCCGAGGTGCTCCAGATATGTTTTTATTAGCATGCAACCAGGGCAGCATAGATTTTTAGCTCACTTATTGAAGTGTGCCTTGATTTTGAAGGCTTGCTGTTGTTTTTAGGCCGCTCTTTTTTTTTTTTTTTTTTTTTAAGAAGTTCTTTTGAAAAAACGGCACAGAGAGGCTTTGATCCCTTTGTGCCTCACGGACCCACCCAGCTTTGCTCGCTGCATTATTTCCCGCAGATTTCTCCCTTCCCAACTGTGGCCCACTGGCCTGAAGGGTGAAATCCTTGGATCGTGATAATCTCAAGCAGACATAGATCAAACAGTGGATAAAAAAACCGGGATTTGTAGCCTTCAGTATCATTCACATTGTTCTAACTAATCTAAAGCTTTTTAATGAGCTGCTGGTCGACTGTCTTTGAAACAGAAAACTGATTCTCTTGTTTAACTAGGGCAAGTACATAATTCACCTTTCTTTATCAGTGACTAAGGCGTCTTCAAGTGGCCTAAAGGACAAAACGTATACACGCTAGTTTAGCTTCAAACGGATGAAGAGGATATTTGGAGACGATTTGAAAATTGTTCAATTTGATTTTCTGGTGTCAAATTTAATAATTTTTGCGATAATGGAGCTCCCTCCTCTTCTTCAATTCCCAAAAAACTGACCAAAGTTAAAGCCAGAAACTTTAGCCCCTCGCCCTTGTTGGAGGACAAATCAACTTTCATACATATTCATTGTTCCTAGACTAAACCCTCAAGACTTTTAGATCCTCTGACTTTCTATGGAGCACCACCAGCAGTCGAAGAAGGGTGGGGCTTTTTATATTTCAGAAGAAATCTTTAGACGTTACTTTGGTTGATGACCAAATACCTGCAAGATGTCGAATCAGAATCCCATCGGGGGAAATCCTGACACTTCAGAAATGACGTTTTAAAACCTGGAAACCAAGGCCCACCTGTACAGGGTCAGAGACGCTAGCTAACCGTGATATAGCAGCTAGAGTAAAGTTGTGTTTTCTTTCTGTTTTTCTTCCAGGCCGAAGACAAAGTCATTCGATCCCAGTTTGCGTGCACATACAAAGATGAAGAACTGCCCCTGAACCGCGTGCTGGAGTTCCCCAGCACCAGCCAGGTCCCGTCCTGTGTGCACGCGGCGCCCAAACCCAAAACCCCTCCAGCTGTGGATGAGGAGACAACAACAGGTACAGATTCGGTCTTTATTTCACCAAATCATACCGATTTTAATAAGCTTCACTGCATGCAGAAAAAAGAAAAAAAAAAAAAAAAAAAAAAAGCTCAAAACAAGGGATAGATTTCTGTTTCGTCTGACGCCACAGAGTTGGACCGAGGCCCAGGCACACCGTCTCAGCTCCAGCCTTGACCTCTTCTCAGCCCCAGCCGTGGGACTGGTGCTTATATCATTATATTAAATGAGTCCCCCTTTCTATAAAAACCTGCTCACGTCCACATCTGTAAAACCAAAAAAAAAAAGCACACACTCACACAGACTTTTTGCCCATTTCCCCCCTCTGTCTTTTGTTCCGTGGGAATTCAGGCTCGGCTCCATCAGGTTACATGACAGATGTTAAATTTCAACTTCGCAGAGTAAACACACAGCCTGCTTCAGCTAGCAGCTAACGTCAGCAATTTCGTCACAGCACTTTCCCTTTTTTTTTTTCCGACCAGGTTGTCACATTTGCTTTTGCTCTGTTTCAATCTTTCCAGACGTGCCTACTTCTACCTCTGAAAATAAGAAACAGAGCAGTGAACAGCGGGGAGTCGCGCTCGGGCCAAGAAGTGGAAATGCCCAACACAGACTCGCGGGAAGTAGAAAGAAAACTGGCGCTCGGATGCAAAACAAGGGCAACAAGAGGAAGCAGGTGGATTCTGACCAGCAGGGGGGATCAGAAAATGAGCCTCCACAGAAAAAACAGCCAACTAGTGTCTCGGTGAAAGTACCCGGCAAGAATGTGGGCAAGACCTCGAGTAAGAAAAAGCTGATAGCAGGGCAGGGGAAACTTACCAGCTTCTTCAGAGTTTGACGATTATTTGTTCTGGTTTCATGCTGTTGCGGTGGACAGACTGTAGAACGACGTTCAAACTAAGGCACGGAAGGTCGTTCGTTTTTTGTTTTTGTTTTTAATCTGGTGTTGCAGGGGCGTTTTCAAATTAGGCTGTCAAACAGTCTGATAAATGTATTCAGGAAACGGCTTCACAAGGAACTATGTGATTAGCGTTACAGTAGATGAAGGAGTTCAAAACTGCGGTCGACTCTGTACATTAAACAGAGCTAGAGCTAGCATCGGTTTCGCTTAAAAGTAAGCTAGAGCTAGCTAGCACTAGGACTAGAAGCAGGTGTATACAGCTGGCGAACTAAAGCCTGCAGCTACATTTAGAGATCTTGCAAGCGTATTTCAAAAACTTCAGACAGAACAAGCCAAACTGTTTGACCCCTTATTGCAGATTTTTAAGCTAAAACTAAGCTAACGCTGCTAGCTGTAGCTATATAGAGTTAATATCTATCTCTTTAGGTTAATTAATATATAATGTGTTGGTTAGCTTCAGGTAGTCTGGTAAAGTTTTATTAGGCTACATTTAAAAACAGAGTCTAAGCTAACGCGGCTACATTTAAAAACAGAGTCTATGCTAACTGGTAAGCTAATGCTGCTAACTGTAGCTATAGCTATATAGAGTTAATATCTATCTCTTTAGGTTAATTAATATATAATGTGTTGGTTAGCTTTAGGTAGTCTGGTAAAGTTTTATTAGGCTACATTTAAAAACAGAGTCTATGCTAACTGGTAAGCTAACGCTGCTAGCTATAGCTATATAGAGTTAATATCTATCTCTTTAGGTTAATTAATATATAATGAGTTGGTTAGCTTTAGGTAGTCTGGTAAAGTTTTATTAGGCTACATTTAAAAACAGAGTCTATGCTAACTGGTCAGCTAACGCTGCTAGCTATAGCTATATAGAGTTAATATCTATCTCTTTAGGTTAATTAATATATAATGTGTTGGTTAGCTTCAGGTAGTCTGGTAAAGTTTTGTTAGGCTACATTTAAAAACAGAGTCTAAGCTAACTGGTTCCCTGATTTCCAGTCTTTTTGCTGAACTATGCTAATCCCTAGCTTTAAATTTAGCATACACAAGAGTCGAACCGATAGTCTCATTTGTCCCTCGGATAGAGGCTGAATATGTGTGCTGCCTCCAATTGAATTACATTGATTTATCTGATTAATATATTTAATTGATTTCTTTGAAAAGAAGTCAAATGATTGTGTTTTATGAATAACATTCGTTAGCACAATTTTCGCTGATTCATTTTCTGTCAATAAAACGGATTCATTGATTTCACCCAAACTGCAACAACATCTTTTACCTGTCGAGGAGTTTTTTGTAAAACGCACCTCCAACCTCCAGTTGTATAGTTTATATTTAACCATGAAATCTGTAAATATGATGCAAATGTTTCCTTTTTAAATAAACTTTTATTTTGTTTTATATTTTTTGTACATGCTCATTTTTCAGTTTTTTTTTTCACACAATGAGGCAGATTTTATTTACAGCACATTTCATGAGAAAGTGGCAGGACTGTTGGTTGAGATGATCCATTTATACCTCCCAGCAGGGTCGGTACACTCTGCCTATCATACACCGCAGCACTGAAAAGGTGAAAGAAGAAGAACATCAAGATGTATCGTTGATACTTGAGGAAATCCTGGAAGCTTTTAATTAAAACAGAAGGAGGAGTTTGTCTTGACTTACTGTCAAGTTTGGTGTCTCTGCGGTCGATTTTTAAACTCGGCTCCGCTGGATTGTAGCTCACGCTTTGGTCTGTGAGCAGAGGAAAGCTCCGGGTAAAGAATGGATTCAGCCCTCGGACGCCGTGTCCTTTCAGCCTCATGTCCTGCAACACAAGATATTGATCAGTGATTACATGTGGCACCATACATTTCCACACTGCAGGGTTTGACATTTGGTCATCGGTAACCGTTTGCATAACAAGAATAACTTGTAGCACAGGTGTTCGATCTTTATTTACCAGCGTATCCAAGCCACGGGAACCCCAAATGGAACAAATGTGCTTCCTCCTTTTTACTACATCACAGTGGCCCGTTTTCTCTCCAGATGGCTTTGTTCTCTCCATCATGGCCGCCTGTTCCCCATTACACCGCAGAGATAACCACCATGTTCACAGCACACTGGGGGCGCAGCCTCCAGATAAACTCTTTGCGCGTCGCAGCCAAACGTTTGAGGGAACCCAGAAATATCATCATTCTTCCCACTGTGATTCCAATAAAACATTTTATGGGCTCGCGATCATTTGACCTTTTTGAGCTAATAGTATTTCCCGGTTTTTCCAACGCTGCCGTTAAAGATTTTCATAGATGTGAGTATAATGTTGACTTAACAGTGGACAGGGGTGGTGGCCGATTGAAAGGGGTCAAATGTTCAATAAAAGAATCGACATAATGTGCTCTTTGTTGTTGTTGAACTATGGTTAGCTGCTAAACTGTTTATAGAGAGAAATCTCACAATAAATAGTTATGATGCATGACTGTCATTGGCGTAGGAAAAAGCTGCAAAAGGAGTCCAGCCAGAAACTTTTATTTGGGATAAAAATAATCCAAATAGCTGGTTTCTTTGGATTTTTTTGTTTAGCCAACAACAAATTTAAAGATTTGGTCAACCCATCCTAACAAAAACGTCTCCATAAACAAGTGTCCATGATACTCGAGGAGAACCAACACTTGGTGCCAACAGTCTTCATAGGGACTATTTCTTTGATAGAAAGTGCGTCACATGGAAACAGATTTTTCTTCTTCTTTTTTTTTTGTATAATATCATTTCACGGTGTAACAGGTACATTGTTTTTGGAACGACACGAGGCTCCTGAACACTTTTCAGTGCTTTCACCTTGAAAAGAAAGTAAGTTTCCAGGTAGTGAAAAGTAAACCTGATGAACTTAAGAGCTTAAGGACTTTCCCAACCTGGCAACCCGAGTGTTTTTGTTATTAATGGCTTATAACTCCTGTCAAAAGGATTGGTTTATTACTCATTACTCCTTTTGTCAGATTCTTTTTTTTTACATTTTCCCTGATACTTCGGATTAGTAAGACCTGATACATACAAAAACTAAACATAAACTTTAAACATGGAGTATTTTTTGGAAAACACAAAATGATCCTCTCATGGGATCAATGACATTTCACAACCATTTAAACAATTTGCAAAAAATGTAAAAACTGCCTTTTTAAAAAAAAACACTGATGTGAAAAAAACAAACAAAAAAAAAATTTCCATTTGTTTTCCTTCTTTAGCATTCTGCAAAGTTTCAGCACTTATCAGCAGAATTCACCCAAAATGTTTCATGTAAAATTTAGAAATTGAAAAACAACGTATAGGCTTCTTATGCGAGAACAATTTATTCTCCTGTAAACTATTTCTTCCATCGTTTTCACTCATGATTTCTACATACTTGGAAACTATCCCAATCGAAGTTGAAGCCGACTTCCTGATTAGCGCTTAGCTTGTTCCTGTTGCAGGTCAAAATACCAACTTCATGAAGTCGAGGTTTTGCACCTTGCAACCTTGGTCTTTATCTATTTTTTTGTACATTCTTAATTTTTCATTTTTTATTTAAATTGTACTGTGTTCACTTTTTGTTTGCAATCTTTGCTCTTTATTGCTGTAACACTGTAAATTTCCCCGTTGTGGGATAAATAAAGGATTATCTTATCTTAACTTATCTTATGAGAATGTATAATAACTTGGAAAAGATTGGTGCCATCTTGTTTTTACACTTGTCTGCGTATTTTGCTATCACTACCAAGGGTTGGCTGAAAAGTGTCTCCAAATGAGAAGAGGTTGCAGATGGCTGCTCCCCAATAAGTGTGGTCCTTCTTGAGGTTTCTGCCTGTTAAGAAGGTTTTTCTTACCACACCCCGATGCTGCCAAGTGCTCGCTCATGAATAGAATAATGAAGAAATCTAATAGGTACCAATTTCAATGTTTTACTCACTGAGACGAAGATGATTTTGGGACTTTCCTCTTCATCCTCCACGTTGTTGTCCGGCACACTTCGTCTGTACGCTTGGGGAACCGCGGCGCGCTCGGCCATCGGCTCATCCCTCAGCAACAGGCCGAGGCCGTATTGCTCCGCCGCGTTGTCCTCTGCTTTAGCTGCGGGCAACGCTGCGGTGGCGGAGAGGCCGCTCAGCTCGGAGAACAGCACCAGAGTATACAGGAGAGAGTAGAGAGAGATCATGATGTCGGCCAAGTCTACAATGTGTGGTTGATCTTCTTCTCTCTGCCTTTTTTTTTTAACTATAGCGTCTGAGCTGTCTTATATAGTCAGCGAGAGGGCGTTTTGTGTACGGCGCAGAATTTTTAAATGTGAAAAAGCTTCATGTCTCCCGCAGATGTGCATTAACCTAAAATAGCAACGGTCACCGGAAGTTGAAAGGTCAAAAGCAAAAGTCGTAATTCTATTGACAAGCGTTGCTCCATAAAGAAAATGGTGAATTACTCCTTTTAGTCTGTTTAGAGACGTCGTGATATAAGGGAATAAAGACAGACAGCAAGAGAGCTCCCAGGAGTTCAAAGGTCAGGAAATTAATTTAAAATCATCCACATGCTGAAATGAAACCAGCAGGCGACAGGACAAATACGCATTTAGAGTCATTTTCTCTGAATGGCGTCGGGGGGGGGGGGGGGGGGGGGCTTGACATGGCGGGATAAAAACCCGACGATGCGTCACCCACAAAAGGTCAATAATTGAAGAAAATCTCACAACATTACCTGCTTGTGTGGCTTAAGAGAGACAGACGCAGACATGTTGTGTCTTTGACAGCTTAGCCAAGAGATCATTTGGCCAGGACTGGAAAATAGAGGAAGTCTCGAATCCATTGAATGCACGTTCGCTGGCTTCGAGGCAAAGTAAGCCGGTGGCCATCAATTATCAGCTCTTGTGCAATGCTAAGCTAACAACTCGTATTTATTTTACAGATATGAGTGATATCAAGCTTCTCATCTTAATCCCCGAGCTTTAGAAGTTTACGTAGTAACTTTTCAAAGAAGGACATGCCAACCTAAGATGTTTTCATGAATTACCACTTCTTATGTAATGCTAAGCTAAGCTAAGCTAAGCTAAGCTAGCACGTTGATGGGCCCCGTATGTGTTTCATAGAAAGCGGTATCAAGCCTTTTCATCTCATTCTTAACAAAAATAAAAATAAATGTATTTCCCCCCCCCAAAAAAAATTGAGAACTCGATACGCCGCAGCTCCGCAATCAAGCCTTTGATGGACGAGCACCCACACCAAGGTGGCGTTCATCAGATGATATTAAAGGGTGGAGGGGCCTTCATGTTGACATAGCTCCTCGCAGGCTTCTTCTCGGCTCAGACAGCTTACCTTATTAACATCACAGGAGCCTCGGGGTAAGGGGGATGGAGAACCGGGACATGAATAATAGCTATTGAACTCAGCTGAAGTGATTTTACTTGGAGCGGTCAGCCTTTATTTTGTAAGTATTATTGTTGGAGGGCGAGGACTTCTACTGAAGGACTGAACTCGTCCACAGGGGCTCGGCCGTTCCAGCAGAAGCACAACTGAACTTGTGAGCTTCGCGCTCTGTTGTTGTAACCTTTCTCGCTCTTCCTCCTCTCGCTGATAATCTGTACCTCCCTTTCCCCATATTTCCACTGATATCCACTGTATTAACACGCTGCTACGGACGGTATATAGGCACCCTGCGAATCAATGCCCACCTATCAGCTTTCTTGGCACCTGAACTGAGAGGATTCAACGAACTCTTGAGACGCGGTAACGGTCTTTATCTAGTGACTGAGATTTTTCCCTGCTGTGAATTTCTAAGAAATCATTACCATAATTTTCTAACAAAAAAAAAAAACGTTAGCAGAAAGAAGCCAAGAGGCCAATAATCTTATGAGGACCAGATGTGATTTGGTAGGTATCCATGAACATTATTTACAAAATCTTTGTTTCCACAACGCAGCTCGTCAAACCTTCGATGTTAGCCAATAAACTTTACTCGACTACTGTTTCTGATTTGCATTTGGTGCTGTTTGTAAGCAGGGATAATTGCGTCCAGATTCAACTTGGCTATCTTGAACTCGAGGAGGCTGCAGCAGAGTAGTTGTTCATCGGCTCTGTCAGCTGCTTGCATCACCTGTCAGTCGCTTGGTGCTGTATTTCAATCACACCGCCTACGTCTCTGTGCGTAAGGAGACCTCAAAGTCCAGGGCCTATGACATCAGCAGCAGCATTGTTTTATAATCCTTTGGGGGGCAACACATTATTTCCTCGTCCTGTTTTTAACACACTGCCTTTCATCACCGACACTCATCTTCTAAAAGGGAAAGTAAATACTGTCACAGCGGACGGGGAAACGGGTCCGGTTCCAGGGAAATGTGGTGCACCCAATTGCTCCACGCGTGATGTTTGATGTCTGTGGTTGTGCCAGACATCGGCGTGCTGCATTCAGGGTGCAAAAAAAGAGAAGAGGGGGGCATTGCAATTTTTTTTTTTTTTTTTTTTTTTTTTTTTTGTTGTTGCCCAGAGAACAGACCATGGTTTCCTGGAACAATGCAGCTGATGAGAGTTCCCTCCAAGGAAAATAAGGCTCTGACATCATGGGTTCTTAAAGCACACAGCTGAGCCAACACTCGCTCCTGCTATAATCAAGCCTCAGTGAATTTCCACTGTCGACTCAAAATCCAAAAACGAGGAGAATCTCCTCTAATGGTCAACATACTTTTTTTTTTCTTGAAACAACCTGCATGCTATCACCCTCGCTGTAGCATTAGGCTCATAAATGATGTTCTGTTGTGTGTCTACTTCCTTTTACATCTGGCCTTGGCGCAGGATAACAATGTAAAGGGACAACGCTGGTTGCTAGCCTCTGTTTTTGTGAATATTTGAGATGAAAGGTAGGTAAGGTAAAGCAAATGCTGAGTTGACAACAACAGAAGCAAAAGTAAAACCAAGCAAACTGAACTCCTGTGTGTCCTACCAGAAAAAGAAAAGAAAAAAAACTGAATGTTTAAAGACTGATGAAGCCTTACAACCACTTTTTCCTCTGAAACAACCAGTAGAATAAGTAGTAAAATTGGTGAGTGTAGTAAAACAGACCACAAGGTCATTCAAAAGACAATTGTGTGCTTAAGATGAGGAGTTGAAGAGTGTGGAGAGATTGTGTTTCAGGGCTTGGTCCAAACTCTGTGTCCTCAGATGCACTGGATCCTGAGTGCACGCAGATCAATGGGAACGGGTTGTGTTCTTCCCAGAACCATCCTGGTCCTTGAGGTTATTCAAACATGTTTGTGTTGTGCTCCTCGCGTCTCCATATAATCTAAATTTAGCATATATAGGAGGGTAAAGAGATGAATTTAAAGAGCCTCAATGTTTGTATTGTCATAAAGAACTAAATGATGCCGTGCAGATACTTTTCCTACATTGGCTTATTTGCTATGGCTTGGTCATTGCCCAGGTTTCTCTGCACATAATTTCTCTCTGATTTATTTGAACTCTAAATCTTGCAAGCTTGCAGCCGGCAATTGGACCATTAGGGTGAGATAATTGATTCTGTATTAGTCATACAGAAGGATGAAATATCATCCAGGATGGCCGGGATGACCCGGACCACAACGACCTCCCCGCTGCTTCAAATTTTGATCTCCACCGTCTGCCAGAGAGCCAATTTATCCGGGTTTCACTCTCTCTCTGTACGTAGACATTTGCTTTAAAAAGAAATCTGCTGACAGTGAGTGAGTTAGAACTTGCTGCTGTCACTGCGAGCATCCTACAAAGAGCTGATCACGCAGCTCCGGCCTTTAGGGAGCAACCACACCCCGCTTTGCTTGCTTTGGCAGACCTCCCCAACTCTCAGAAAGTATCACTATGTCAGTCAGCTTCATGTATAGCTGCAGGAACTTGAAAGATTTGCACATGCTTAAGAGATCAATCTCAGCTTTGTAATTATCAGCTGTTAATGTGTGTGAGTCCACAGTGTTCCTCATAAAGCTTTACGGAGAGGTATGTTGCATAAGGAAGGGAGTAATGTCTTACAGCATGATGCTTCCACAGATATTTGATGAGTGTACATGCTGCAGGAAGAAACTCTCCAGTCATTTCTGTGATGTTGACAAGTGGTTTATTCAGCAGGAATGGTGAACAATTTGTCAGTATGTTTTTTTTCTACAGAAGGCAACCGAGCACCATAAATAACAGCGCTGTAATCAAACAGTTTGTTGGACAGTGAGCTTCAGGAAATTACATTTCTTATTACAGAGCCGATGTTGTCTCAAAAACTCCCGCATTTTTTAAATTTTTTTGACTGTATTGATTATTTTGCATGAGTGACAAACAGAAATGTTTGACTAGTTCACGGTCACAGGATTGGAAGCTGGTATCATGTTGCTTTCTTCATCGCTGCTCCGCATACACCACTGAGGAACATTTGTTTGGCTCACTTTGCCAAGCTGTATTTATATCAGGTACCAGAGACAGTGTGTGAAGGGTGTACTGTAGCTGCAGTGCATTTCAGACAAGGATGGCATTTAAAAAATATTTAATGATCTGGATTAGTTCATGGCATAATAATAATAATAATAATATTAAGTGAGGCGTTGTTCTCGTTTAAAAAGTCTTTGGTCTGTACTTTATTCTGAAAATCTGGGAGGACCAGCCTTGTTCTCCTACCAGATACTTTTTCGTTTCAGCCGCCAGATTGACTGCATTTGTACAAAATAGACAAAGTGCATATTCAAATTTCCACTTTTTAAAATCCTAATCGTTAAAAAAAAATAAAAAAACACACTTAAATTTGTCTGTGAAAGCACATTTTGATTCAAAGAGCTGCTAACAAATGTTTTGGTCAAAATAAATTAAACTCCTGGCTTGTTCTTCTTAAAGCGAGACTATGTAATTTTGCAGAATGTCACATTCTTGTTCATGCAAATCAGGAGTTAAAACGAAAAGCAACTAAATGCACCCCTGCTAATTAAAAAAAATTGTTTTATCACTACTGCCTGTTTTGGTCTGGTATGACAAAGCAAATTTAAGCGAACTTAATACAAGGATTCAAATTTAGGCTAAATAGCCCGATGCTAAGTTTAACTGTTGCTAAGAGTTAGACGAGAATATTTGTCAGGTTTTCAAATCTTTATGTGAAATATCAATATATAGCCAGACAGGAGTTAGCTTAGCCTAGCGTGATTTTGAACTTGGCTAAACAGCTAGCTTTGCTCTGCTTAACTGCAGTTCTAAAGGTAACACACCAACACCGACACGTCTTGTTTCATTTAACTTTTAAACCGAGTTGATAAAAACTAGCATACGTTTTACATTCTTGTGACCTGACTCGATCTACACAGAGCCTGTGCCTTAGCATAAATAGGTGACACACATCATTGAATTATTATAATTTTGTATTGGAGCAAATAAATATTCAACAAAAGTTACTTTTACTGACTTTACAGTCACTTTAATGTTAATGTAGAAGCCTAAAGGCTGTTGCAGCTAGCTAAAAACTACACGCTGCTAACAAGTGGACCAACTACAGTGGTTGCTGTCCGTAACAAAGCGTTATGTACGACGTACAGTTCATCATTCAACGATGTACAGTACAGCATAGTTTCTATGGCGACTGTTCATATAGGTTTGATTCAACGTTCAAAGAAAAAACAGACTTAAACGGGTCTTACGAAGTGGATTTTGTTAACTTTTGAAAAAGGTTTTTTGCTCTTTTTGTTCTAAGCTAAGCTAGCTAGCCCTTGGCTTCGGCCTAACATTTTACGAAAAGACATGGAAACGGTGTCGATCTCCCATGTAACTCTCTGCAAGCAATTGAAGACTTTGTCTTTAAGCTAGCTGCTCTGTGATATTACGTGTTATAACACTGGCTCTTACTACATTTTAGTTTTAAAAGCATCATTATGTTGTTCTGACGTGTCGCCACAGAGGGCGCCGTTGAGCAAAAGTTACAAAGTCTCGCTTTAAGTATTTTTTTTTTACAATCAACACATTGGCTTCCAGTGAAGTGCATGAACACACTCATCAGACAAAAGCACACCATGAATTTTAACAATCTTAATACAATTGAAAGAATTACAGTTCACAGTACTTTTGTCAAGTTATTTGGCATAAGGGATGTATTTTGAGAAAATAATTCAAAAAACAGTAGAAAAAATAGCATTTTGCCTTCTTGGGACCACAACATTGTATTTTCTTTTTTTCTTTTCTTTTTTTTTAATCTCCATGCATTCACAGATTTCACACAGTTACATTTACTCGCTTACACTACTACCTTATTGAAACAGCTTACAAATAAAAACACTATTAAAATGGTGGCCGCAAGGCTGTGCAAAAGGGAAGACCTCCGAAGCCCTGCCATCTGTCTGTCTTAGCCATCTCTTGCAAGTAACAAACTACAAAATAGCACCATTATACAGTGGATAGGATTCTTAATACAGTTTTGTTATATGAAACCATCATGTACAATGAATGATAGTAATGCATAGGTTAACATAAATGGGAGTACTGTTTGATTATACACAGGCAGAGGAGGCAGAGCCGGAGTTGAGATGTCTTGGGCGTTTTTTTTTTTCTGTGTGTGTGTGTGTGTGTGTGTGTGAGATAAAATTACTGTAAATCCACACAGAGGCTTGAACAAACAGGCATGACTGTCAGTCCCCATGCAAGAATTTCTTAGAACTGCTTTTTTATGAAACATGTGTTTGTGTTCGCCTGACCCTTGCTCATGGTTACACAACTCTCATTTACACTGTGGGTGCTTTGTAGGTGTGTTTGTGTTCTGTTATGTGTGTGCCGTATCTCACATTTACAGGAAGACTCGCCGTTTTGGTGTGCAATATGTACCAAATCATGTTATCTTTTTGTGTTTTGTCTTTGTTGGATTTCGCAAACGGACGCAGATTTTCTTTGTATTCTTGCACTGATTGAAAGCAACGCAGAACAACCAACAACTAAAGCGAGAAGAATTCTTGGCCTCTGTAAACTAACAAAATGACACAGACCAAGATATTTCAATCGATATACTTTCTACTGGTGAAGCTTTTTGATAAAGCCTCTCTTAAACTAACATGTTGCTGAAAGGTTTTTCACTGAATTTGAATCTTTGTTGACTTGCTGTGACTAAACTTTGATGACTCGCGCTTGACCTTGAACACAGGCCTCCTCTCAAACTCAAATGTTGATCACCGGCCACTGGATTGTTGACCAAAAAAAAAAAAATTGGATTTGGCCACAGTGGCGACATGTGAAACCGATGCAGACGACAAACATTTTGCCTGATTGTCGATATTTGACTTATTCCACTGACTTTTGCCAAATGCACTTTGATTTCACTGATTGACCCATTTCTGACAACCACACAAGCACCACGTTCTAACAAGCCAGAGAAATTTAAATTCAATTTAGCTTCTGGTTATTTAAGTTTTTTTTGGTTAATCACAACGGTGTTTTGGTAGTACTCACTGTTCCTTTTAAAATCCCCCCCCCCCCCCCCCCCCGCTAATGGCGCTTGTTCTGTTGTTACAGAAGTTTTTGGATTGTGTTTTTCAGGCTCTCAACACTTCCTGAAGCTTAGACGGGATTTGGATCACACTCAAACCCTCAAGGTTTCCACTTGGATAGAAGAACCCTGCTTTTTTGTCAATGAAAAGTAGAGATTTGACTCGGGCTAATTGTGAAAATAACTAATACTGAACCACCTGGTCTTCGTCCTGTAAAGACAACCTCGGTTTTACTTATGGAAAAAAAAACAACCTCAGTAATGCATGGTGCATAAAAATAAAATATTTTATCTTGATTAAAAAGATTTAGCTCTGCAAAGTTTGAAGGACAGAACTGACCACAAATTCTCAAGCCTGCTGCTCTCTGATTGGCTGAAGCCCACATCCGTTTACACCTTTTCCTGGAGCCAGAGGACGCTGCAGCTCACACGTGGAGGTAAAATAAGCTCTTGTTCGTGTCTCAGCAGCTAAACTAGTTTGTTACATTGCATTAACAAAGAATTCCTCCCTATATGGAATGGTGCAGTGTATTAAAATAATCACAAGAACCATCATCGAAAACCTCAAACACCTCTTAGCTCTCAATTACTTCTAAGAGTGTTCGGACCATTGTTGGCCTCCTTGTTGTTTTTGTTTTACAGTGAACCATTCCACAGGGGTACCAGGTAAGGCCACTCCCTTCTCTCTTCCCAAGTCGCTGGGCATTTGTCCATTCGTTCCTTCCCTACATTCGGTAATTTCTGCCCCCTGTGCTGCCTCGACTTGAGTTTTTCGGATGCACTTCCTGCAACGAAGAGAGAAACACAGTTTAGAAATAATTCTGAGATGCAGGATCGACTTAAACAAGCCTCTCTCTCTACAAGGCCAAGACAGTCGCAGCAGATGAATCTGGTTCTGCTCGAGGTCTCTGACTCTTTTCTTTGCCAGATGTTGTCAAGTTTTGCCCGAGGCTGATTAATGTTGGGTCTTTGTAAGTAATATAAGAACTATTTGGATTATGTAACTAAGTGTAACTACAAAAGACATTTAAGGAGAATCTAAAACAGAAATGTCTTCCAAGGACTGTAAATACTACGCACCACAAACTAGTGTCTTAAACATGCCGGTAGTACATAACATGATTACCATCAAGCTAATTTAATATAGAAGCCATTGTTGGTTTAACACATTGAAAACATTGCTCAGGTAGACAGGAGAAGTAGGTGTTAAAAAAATTTGATTCAAAAGTAAAGGAGAGTGGAAAACACTTAAGTTAGCATGCTAGGTTAAAGGTTGTTAGCTTGCTAGCTTCCACTCTTCAAGTTACAAACGTAACGGCATGGGTTATGAGGGAAAGTTACAAAGGAAAAGTATTTCCTAAATCAACTATGGTGAATAAATCGCACTATCTAGTCTTAAAAAGGGAAGACAAGTTTTGTATTAAAGTATTTAGGCTATGCTACGGAGCTAACCTAGGTTATTAACTTGATTCAAAAGTAAAGGAGAGTGGAAAACACTTAAGTTAGTATGCTAGGTCAAAGGTTGTTAGCTTGCTAGCTTCCAATCTTGAGGTTACAAACGTAACGGCATGGGTTATTAGGGAAAGTTACAAAGGAAAAGTATTTCCTAAATCAACTATGGTGAATAAATCGCACTATCTAGTCTTAAAAAGGGAAGACAAGTTTTGTATTAGTATTTAGGCTACGCTACAGAGCTAACCTAAGTTATGCTACGGACATGCTAACTGCTTATTTCCAAGCAGTTAGCATGGATTTGAGTTGTCGATAAACATATATTAGTATATTTAGAGAGTGTCATGGCTGCTTATTAGTCTTTTTAATAATTGGAGCTTTATGTACAACAGCTGCAATAAGATTTTGATTTGTATTTAATAACTCAAATCTTGAGAAGAATTCAAATTTTTGTTTGACTTTAGCAGAACAAAAAGAAAAAAAACCTCATGTAGCTCTACAATTCTACGATTATATAATACAGCATAATTCATAAATGAATGATCAGATGAGTGATATGTAAGCCACTGCACACGTTGAGGCAGTGCTTCATCTCCGGCACCTTGCATGTGCCCATCTGTAACGGTGAGACGGCAGAATTTCAGCACATAATGTACAGTAGCAGAGTGGAGATCCTGCCTGGGGAGCGGGAGTGCCACTGGGTCTACCACAAAAACCACTTAGTTCCGTCTCTTGCTAATGGTTTTCTTTTTTGAGAGAAGGGTAAAAAGAACACAGTCCAATCTTAAAAGGATCACACCATCTAGCCGGCTAGCAACAAAGGGATGAATCACCGTCCACATTTAGACCTCACACTCTCTTTCTTTGGACTTAATGTTAAATGAATGTCCTTTGTTTAAAAATAGAGGTTCTACTTTCAAACTCTTGAGAACGTCAGCGTTGAGATTTACAGCGCATGAGCACTTAAAGGTCCCATATTATACTTTTTCTGGTTTTATATGCCCGTTAGTGTGTTTTCCAACTGTCCTGTCCATGTTTAGGCACATCTATGTGCAAAAATTCTGCGGAAACGCGGCTTCTCCTACGTCCTCCTGTTAGCTGTAGCATTAGCCGCATGTAACGCTCAGTTCTAGCCCCCCTCGATAAAAATTTGTCAGTGCGGCGTCATCGTCAGTGTGAGATCACTGATCTAAGCCCATTGGCTCGTTGTGGCAAGCCCAGCAGCTCATGTTGCAATTTCCGAGACGCGTGCTGAGCAACTGACCAATAACGACAGAGCGGATCGGCAGACCAATCAGATCAGACTTGGCCCACGTGGGGTCTAACAGTGTGGGCTCAACAGAGCGCAGCTGACGGACTCAGAGCGTAGAGGGAGCAAGGAGGAGCAGTACATGAAAACAGACACTTTTTTCGGACTTTATCTATTGTGAACATACAAAAGTAGATACATAGATTAAATATACGAACCCCAAAAAGGGCATAATATGGGCTCTTTAAAATAACGAAATGAGATGAAACATATATACTTGCATGCATACCTTAAACGTTGAATGACTATGTCCAGCTGCAGGTCTCTGTGGAAGGAAAATAAAGGCTTTTAAGTCTGATGTATTAGTGAGTCTTGCTCAAGTTAGCAGCTAGCATTTTTAATCAACTAAAGCCTGATAGTAATGGTACACCAATGTTTTTTAAAATGCGCTTCAGGAACCGCAGCATTAGCCACTTAGCTTAGCTTAGCTTAGCATAGACTGAAACTGTGCAAGCATGCCGTGACAGAAGTATAAATCCTGTTCTCTTTTGTTCTGCCACCATTTTTTTTTTTTTTACAGTGTATCTGTTTTGTGCTGTGCTCACCTTTTTGTTTTTTGTCTTGTCTGCTTGCTGTGCTGTCCTACGCTCTGTGCCTCTGTCCACTTTGTGCCCGGCGGTACTAACCTTGGGTGCTCTTGGCATATCTGTGTGGCGCTGTGCGCGCACAGAACGAGCAGCCTTGCTAGTCTTGGCGGGTGCACAGTACATCTCCAGGCGTCGCAGCTCACAGCTTTGGAAGCAGCACTCGTCCACGATGCCGCGTGACCGCCGTGCATTTGGCCCGTAGCCTGTTGGTTTACCTGTCGAGAGGAAACGCACGAAGGGTAAGTAACTGAGGAGAGAGTAGATGTTTTTGCAACAAAAAGGAGGGTCATGGCTGCTGACTTATTCAGGTTTTCCTCAGGTTTTTTAATTGTTTAGACTGTTAGCTAACGTTAGACTAGCTAATACTAAGCCTCTGATTCAGGTTTGCTCTGCAACTACTGTGAGAAACCTGGCAACTGTCAATCAAACTCCAATGATTCAATGATTCAGACCCCGCCATACTATATTTATTTTTGCAGAATATAATTTTGGCTGGCTTCCAGACAATATGTTTAGAATGAAAATATTAAAAATGGCCACGTCATGGGACCGATTCCTCCGGTATATAAACACTCTTGATGACATAGATTTCCTCTGTGTAAAATTTACAGCGTATCACATTGCACACCGTGGACCTTTCTTTTGGCAAGCTGCTTCCCAGCATAAAGAAGGTTCTGCAGGCTCCCAAACATTGAGAATATCACGGTCAGCCATTTTGGCTCAGGTGTCTTTTACATAGAGGCCAGTCCAGCGATGCCAAACCACAAGACTTCTTCTGGGCCAGATCAACCTGCGGGGAACAGCCAGGCAGGTTTTTGAGGCAGTTCCCCTTACCTCTCTGTCCAACTGCTCATTCACATTTTCATTTGGCAGAAGCCTGATTACCCTGGAGTTTCTCTCGTAGCACATTTGTGCTGAATCATTGGCGTTATGCACCTTTAAGGCCAGAAAACAAAACCTGTTTAAACGTCCAGCCGAATTGAGTTTTGGTCTGTATTATATCACTGAAATAAAATAGGTAAATCATTATTTAAAGGAGTGATGCTCAACTTATGGACTCAGTAAACATATCACATTAGCATGACGTCAATACCCACTTCCTCTGTCAACTCCGTTACCCCCCAGAACCCACCCCTCTTTTGGTGGCCTTTACAAAATCTCTCACTCTCCATTTACAATTCCCTGCTCACCTTGTGCAATATAGCCCTGATGGGGCTTTTCCCTGTTACCAAATAAAATAATAATAATTTAATATGGCATTTACAAGGAGGAAATGCCTTTCCCTCTCAGAGTTAATAGCTCTTGGCTCAGGAGCTTGCCAGTGCTGACAAAGTGCATTAACTTCTGCTCTCCGTCTGCCTTGTCCTGACAAATGTTGTGGACAGAGAGCAGCGTTCATTCAGAAACAGAAGCATCTTTCCCTCCGGACACCCCCCCCCCCCCCCCCCTGCAGACACAGAATCGAAGACAATGGAGGTGCGAATGAGAGGGTGCAAGGGGGGGAGGCTTTCATGTTGCACATCAGGTAGAATGATGCTAAAAATACATCGTGTGCGCCTGCATTATTTACCGAACACAAGAACCGGATTCACCCAGATCTCAAACTGCCTAAATGGGTTTGCTAAATTAAATATGTCAGTGACAAAATCAACTTACTTTAGCTTTTTGTCATAGCATTTCTATCTCCAGCCTTGGCTGCTAAGCTAACACCTGATGTGAAGACATTTGACAAAGGAGAAACACAGCATTGAGCCCATGTTCAGCGATTATATAACGGTCGCTGAAAGCCAAAAGAAGGGCCGGGCCTCGTTGCCTGGCCTGTTTTTCAATCCCTCCCAATAAAGCTTTACAAATTAACATCCGCTATTGTTCTGAAAATAGCCCGCAACCCTGCTGCACAAACAGCTGGAAGGGAGAGAAAAATCAGCTGGCACCGGTTGTAACATGTAGGATAATCAGCTTGGGCAGGTTGGGGGGAAAAACACGCATATAATAATCAGGTCTAAAAGCTTTGGGAGGTTTTAAACGCTTCAATTCCATGGATAACTGCTGTAATCCCTCATAAACAAGGAGTTGGTTTCTGTGACTGTTGTTTAACAAATATGGGTAAACAAGCGTTCCTGCCAGTGCTTCACGCCTCCCGGCCCCTACAGCTGTTTGAAACGGACTCAGGATGGGAGGATGCGTGCCGATGAAAGTCAGATTAAAAAGCGTGTGTCAGCGTTTCAGCCATCATGACGAGGCAGAGTGCAGGTTTGTATCTCTTACATAATTCAAATGGAGTACAATTGCTGCATATTTTAAGTTATATGTAAGGACTCAAAATTGGGTATGGGACCCAACCAGAGAAAGTATATTCAAAGGTTTAACATTTACGCTTATAGTTTCTGTTACAAGTTTAATCATGATAAGATGTTATGTTCACAAAAAAAGACAGAAAGCCTTCCATGATACGAGATTAAAAGTGTCAGGAATCAGTAGGGAGTGTGAGGGCGGTTTGCTTATGATGCGTGTGAAATAGTTAGCAGGAATGCTGGTTTGTTTGAAAGCTTCTCAGACACAAACATTGTACAGTACTTGTTCATACTAATACATCTGATTTTACAACATTAAAAACGATTCTATCCTTTGCCTCAAAGGTTAAAAGCTTTATATGTGATTCTTCACACTTAAATGTAATAGAAATCAAGTATATCCTCTGAAAATAACTCTGTGAGTCATGACTGTCTACAATGAGTGTAACACCCGAGTCCCACTGTCTGTGATGCTTTCAGAGTTTTCAGAGTCCTATCTTCAGTTTGTTTACGTCGCCAGGACGGCCGGCTGACTCCTCCCCTCGTGTATAAAAGTTGTTTAATTGAGGGACTAGAGAAAAGAAGAATAACATACTGTACTCACTGCTTAACTGTGTTTCTAGATCACGCTTATTTCAGGTAAATTTACATGCAGTGTGAAGATACGAGCATAATAAAGATCGCTAGCATTAGCATGCTAACACAACAATGCAGCGCGAGATGTTTTGGTTTCATGCTGGTGCTCAAGGGCGACATCTGCTGGATCAAAAAATCGCATATAAAGCGAATACGTGCATTGGTATGTATTTGTCTGACCAATGCTGCACCTTGCCAGATGATGTCATAATATATTTTGGTAAAGTTGAGCCAAGAAAAATCTCGATGAGGATGAGCCCTTTTAATTTTGTGCCAGAGATCTAACAAAGTTGAACTTTGTTACGAAAGAGGAGGCTTCTGAACTTGTTTGGAAAGTTTCTATTGATTTTTTTGGGCCTTTGGAAATAAAATGTAACTTTGTCATGAATCCAGTCAAACTAAAGGTCACGCCCTCTAGGAGTGACGCGCCAAAAACTTTCCAAAATCTGTTCAAGTCCTTGGTAAAATGAGTAATGTGGACCATTCATGTAAATCATTAACATCAATGCTTATTTGCAGGAAATCCTTTTCAACAGAAAACTGTGCGACAGAATCAGATGTCAAGGTGATGTGTTTCTTTTGATGCCATCGAATGGTATTTGACAGCGTCAGCACACATAATGTTCATTCCTCCCAGGATCGGCACGGGAGAGAGATGGCTGGACTCCCTCATTCCAAAGTGCTACAGAAAGCATCTGAGTTTTACAGCTTGGTCATGGTCAATAAAAAACAGTGGATTCTTGGAGCCTGTGCGCCGCTCTTCCTGCAAAGTGTCAGGCAGTTTACTGCTGAGCAGGGACCGCGAGAGCTGCTAAAGCACTGGAAACTATCTCTTTATCACTGGTACCACATAGAGTTTATGGCAAGTGTGAGGTGTTCCTCACATAGCTGAGCCTTGACATTGTATCCAAATTGGCTTCCACCAGAATTATGTGTAATAAAAAGGAATACTTGGGGGGCGCTGGGGGCCTAGCGGTTAGTAAGCGCGCCCAATGTACAGAGGCTACAGTCCTCAATGCAGACAGCCTGGGTTGAAATTCCACCTGTGGCTCCTTTGCGGCATGTCATCCCCCACTTTCTCTTTCTGCCTGATTTTCGTCTCTATCCACTGTCCTGTCTCTCTAATAAAGGCATAAAAAGCCCCCCGACAAAAAAAGGATTTCTTGATGGTGAATTTGAATCTTCGAGATTGGGAAAACCTTCACAAGTCCTGCACACAAGAAAAGTATTATTTTGACTAAGAAGAAGAATCTTGCACACTGTCGGTCAGATGTTTGCGTCTTATTTCAGCACCTGTAATGACGTGGGAAGGGAGGTCAGACTTGAACCTGGACCGCCCACTTGGAGGACCCCAGGCACAGGGAACTTTTAAACTCCTTTCCTATATCAAGAAAATATGGAGTCCAACTCAGGTCTCAATTCCCTTTCTGCCTTTAGAAGGGCCCTCAGTCTTGTTTCTTCGCACTTTGAACCACGGTGCAAGTCACCTTTTTAAGGTTTATGTACCACAGAGGAGGAATGCACTTGGAAGGAAGTCTGGCACTGGGTTTAACTGGGATTTCCCAAAGAAGGGAAGGAGGGGGTTATCCTACGCCAAGTTGCCCGAGAGACGTCACACCCAACTTCTGGTTTAGCTATGCCAAAGTGAATCCGACGAATATAATCACATTTTCAGCTCTTCAAGACTTCTCAAATTCTGATAATGAAAGGATAATTTCTCCCAGGTCTTGACACTCCAAATTTATCCCCCATTTTATACAGTAGCAAGAAGAACACAGCAGTGTCTATTACATAAGCACAGGTTTTAGTAACTTGGCTGTGATTGGCTTTTGAGCCCAGACCTGGGACACCTGGACACGGGTGTTTAAGAGATGAAAATGGCTGTTCAGCGGTTGGTAAACCATTCAGACCTTAACCTTAACCATTTTGAGAGTCAATCGGCAAAGCATTTTAGCGGTCCATTGGGACGTCTACCCAATGGACCAGGGATGTCTACCATGTTCATCTATTTTCTTTGGTGATGAGTGGATGTTTGCAATCAATTGGGGAATTTATTATTTGGTCCTTTTGCAACTGGCGAGTGAGCTGAAAAACCAATTAATGTGACCACCGCAGGGAATGGAGAAGACATAAGAAAGGTCAGGGACATCATCTATGATGCGGTGATCATTCTGTGGTTGGATTAAACTCTTGAAGGGTTTCAAAGGTAAAGGTACAAGAGTGTCCTCAAATCCCCCCTGACTCAACCTCACCTAATGTAAAGAACTAAATGTGGCCCGGGAATCTGGCCTTTCCTTTTCATGAGATGCCTCTTTGTTCAGCAGAGCAGTCATTCACAGAAGGGTCAGAGATTTTTTGAGTCTGGGGGTCTTATTTTGAAAATGACACCTTTTCTCAGTGATGGAGAACACACAGGAGGTCTTTCTTCAGATCCTCCGCTGAGTGTGTCCAGTGTAAAAACCAAGCGAGGGGAGGGGCGGAGGGGGTGTCCTGATCATCCTGTAATCCACATAATCCCCTGCTGCTGATGGACGAGGCCTAGCTATGTGTGTTCGAGTGTATGCATGCATGCAACATGCTGTTCGCACATTCTACCTCTCTCTCCTGCAGCTCCAGTTGCTTTTTATAAAACTGACTCTGAAGAAGAAGAAAGCTCATCAATTGCTTCTCTGCTTTCTACCACCAGATCATATGCTATTGGACCAAGACAAGACTTCTCAATATCTCAGCACTTTTCATATTTGCATGCCCTTGTTTTATTAGAACGTGGTGTACCAGCAATGAGCTCTGAGTGAAAAAACGCTGGACTATTCAGTTTCATATTATTTCAGGAGAGATAGTGCATCAGTCCTTTTTTTTTTTTTTTGCAGAAATCAGCAGTAAGATCGTTTACCTCACACTCAATCTAGAGTAAGTGTGAATATTTTAGCAAGACGCAATAAAATATGAAGAGGTTTTAGGACTGTGAGAGGAACTTAGCGCTATATGCTTGAGCCAAAAAAACTCCCATAACAGATCTGATTCATGGAATGATGAACATCACAGTGAAATCGTCCCACACTGCCCCGGCCGACTGAAGCATTACAAAGACAACTGAGGATTTCTAGGTCAGGCTAATAATTGGAAAAACTGACTATGGTTGTGGATTTTTCTTATGTTTCATAGCCCACAGTTTGTTTCATTACCTTACAAAAAAAAAAATGTTCCACCAACTAGTATTTAGCATTTCTGTCGGGGTGGGGAATCTGAGGTCTTAAAATGCAAGTGTGCTACTTTACTGGTGCCATGCGTAAGGTGGATTGGCAGAATCCCTATGAGCACAGAAAGCCCACTGTAGTTGCAACACTGCCTCTGGACACATTATCAGTCTGAGGGCTGCCAAGTTCAACACGGACAGACTGGAGGGGAAGAGTTCAGGGAGAGGAGCACGCCTCCTCTGGCCTGAGATGTTATGCTTCACAGTCCCTGAGACGACAGAACCCCCCCCCCCCCCCCCCACAAATGGATTCTCCAGATATTTTTCACGCAAACAGCCACTGGAACATGTGGGCGACCGACGGAGAGGAAAAGGAATGACAGCGAGAATCTGAGAGAGCGAGAGAAACAGAGGAAGACAGGGAGAGCCGCATATTTTTCCAAAAGGCACAGCACCCCCGCTGCTAAAACCTCACCGTCTTCTCGGTAAAAAAGGATGGAGTGTTTGGTGAAATACAGCTCATTTTCAACACAGAAAAAAATGTGGCATTGATAGATGGACGCTGTGCAGTTCTGTGACTGTACAGTGTAAGGTAATGCGGGGGAAGAAAAACACGTTTCTCGTACCTCAAAAAAAGGGTCTGTTCCTGCTTAAAACTTTGTATTCTGCACGAGGATTTCATGACTTACATTGGCCTCCGTTCAACACTTTCTCATGAGATGAATATGGACAGTAGTGCTTTACTTCTATGGCCTGTGAGAAACATTCACAACGCTGTAGTACAACTCTCTCAGTAGCCAACACTTTGTCACATTCTCACATCATCCAGTGTCTGGACACCGTCATACCCTGTCAGAATCTTGAACATTTCATCGACTTCGAGCCAGAAAAGCTGACACTTCTTGGGACGATTTTACAAAACCCCCAGACTGAGATGTAAATCTCGGGGAAGGGGCTTGCAGTTAGCTTAATTTCAGAAGAATAAGAAATTGCAAAACAAAAATTAAGTCCAACTTCATTCTTTATGATGATATGCATTGATCTTCTCCTGCCGCTCAGTCTCACTGTTAAGAAAACAACCATTTATATAAAGAGAAGTGCTGCCGCAAAGGGAATTCAAAGACCAAAATGTCTTAACTGGCAGAAAACTGGCAATCGAGCCAGTCTGTCACGACCACTTCACAGCGTGTGGGTGTTGCCAGCAGCATCTGGACGAACAAGACTCGCAGCTTTGCAGCAGCTTGGTGGCTCTCCAGCGGCTCCCCATGGCAAACGACGTACAAAAGGACCCAGTGCAGAAAATGATGGTCGACTTGGTCATGGAAAAGCTGCATGCTTTGGCTGGAGGGAATGTGCTGGTGGTTTGGGTTGGGAGCTGCAGGCAAGGTGCATGGTGACATGACTGCCAGGCAGAAATTTCGGTTTCGGGATGACTCAGCGAAAAAGAAAAAAAAAAAAGAACTGGGCTCACGTTCAGTGACATAGTGGATTGTTCTGTGCGGCTGTTTTAGAAGTATTTCTACAATGTTCTTGTATGGCAACGATAACAGCGTGGGAGTATGGTTAAGGCTTGGACAACTGGAACTGATGAAGAGATGACTTGTTAGAGGTTGGGTCGATTAGTTTGACTGAACATACCCATTCACAGTTCTATCTAAATCATGCTTTCTTTCCATCTAGCTGCATATAAGACACGCCACACGTGCCATAAATAATCCAATATGAAGATGCTTACTTGGCTATAAGAGACTTCATGGACAGGATGGCAGAACACAGGTAGTGGACCAACAAGTCCGTCTGTCCTGCCAAGTATCCAAATTACTGCACATCCAGTACAGGAAATGGTTGAACCCCCCTTTTTTTCCCACAGACTCTTATCTTCTGACTGTCACATTTTAGACAGCCTATCTAGGATAGGATAGGATAATACTTTATTGATCCCCAGAGGGGAAATTCGGGTGTTGCAGCAGCACAGAGAAGTAATGTCAAAATACACAAAATACACATTAAACAGAATAGATTAGATAAGAACCAGGTTCAGGTTCAGGTTCAGGTGAAGATAATTAATAACTGGAAAAAGGATGCACCTGCAAATGCATAGTTAATGCCGATCATTTCCAATAGAATTCTTGTATTTTCTTTTTGAATTTGGCAGCCGACAAGAATCTCCCATGTGGAAAAATCGTAATCCATTTTGGGACCAAAGCAAAACCATTAATACTGGATGCTTCTTTCTGCACAGAAGTGAGAGGGGCACAGCCATGACTTTAGAAGTGATATGAAGGTTCTCCAGGACAATCAGAGCAAATTGATTTAATCGATGGATGTCGGCCAAAGAAATATGAATAAGGAGGTTATAAAAATCTCCGCTCTGCAGTGTTTGAGCCAGCTTTTATTGCACATGCACAAGTCACACCGTACGTCTCTCTCTGACAGAAAGATCAAGATACATGTCCTGAGGTGGAACATTGCACCTAACCTTGGTAGCTCCATATATCCTGCGCTGCTCTGGGCTGGGTTATACCCTTAATGGAAAACTCTGAGATTTAAATCCTTGATCGTCGGTGGAGGGTTTTCTTTGGGTCGCTTTCCCTTCTCTGATGGAAAGAAAGGAAAAAACTTCACTGCAACATTTAGTTTCTACCCCTCCTTAAGTTTCCACTGAAAGTAGCCCACGGGCACAACTCTGCCACCAACTGTACAGTTACTTATCATATTCCATATTTCCTTTAGGCTTGCTTGCTCAAAATCTGGGCACCTGTCCATCACTGAGCATTAAAAACAAGGCATGAATGTGTACATGAAGATGTAACAGTGTAAGAAGAATGAATGAAGGAAAAAAAAAAGGGAACATTAATGCAGGGAACATCAAGACAAGATGTCAAACCGGCTGCTTTTTTATTTATGAGCTCGCTGGAGGTGGAGAGCTCGGGGACGGATACAGCCAACCTTTATGAATAAATAAAAAGGTGCACTTACTGAAATAAAAGCCTCTCTCTCCACACACAAACTGCAGCGTGTCGACCAGCTCCGCCCCGCACAGGGTCTCTGGGCCCGCCCCTGTTGCCGTCGGAGTCAGGGTGAGGACGCACAGCAGTAGTGAGAGGGTGTGGCTACAGGAGATACAGCACATCGCACTCTGCAGCACAGGGAGAGAGACAGCATTAACATTTGCACTGCTGTTAACGACAGAGCAGCAGCAGACAAGAGAGGTTTCCATTTCAACAAAAATGACTTTTAAAGTCTCTCCTGGCAATTTTGCACATCTGCTGTGACATTTGGTGGCTCTTTGCCTCGCTCAAGGCACATCACTGGTGGCAACACCAAACATTTTCCCACATAAAACCAGTGAGCTGAAAGCTTGTTTCCCCTCACTTCCAGGTTTCCCTCTGCCAAAGGAGGGAGATATACAAGGAATAAAAGTGGCCACAGATGGTAACTTTACAGGGTTTTAGAGATTGGAAGGAAAATGTATTAAATCCAAACTTGCACTCGGTGCCAGAGTCAAACAGTCAAACAGGAGCCTGACTCATGAGCTCTGATGCTTCGGAGCGCCTGTGCGCAGGCGAGCCGAGCGCGTCCAAATTAAAACACACATTTCTCTTTCTCACATCGCTACTCAGCCTCTGCAAGATATCTTCAAAAGTTAACAATGATGATTCAATGCATGTGAAAACCCCCCCACTTATGAGCACTTGTGAATGCGTATTCGGCGCCAAATAAAGAGCTTTTAGTGCGTTTTTACGCATAAACACAAAGTGGCTCAAAATTCCAAAAGGAGAATAAGAGATGCAAAAAGCTGCAGGGATCTTTCCGAGCCACACTGTGAGATGGAAAACTGCTCCGCCGCCAAACCCAAAGCGAGGAAGCTGAGGGGGGGCAAAAATACATAATAAAAGGAAGAAAACACAGACCCAATATCTATCCATCTATATCTACTTACAACCCTGACCTGACTGTCCCGATGCACGGCAGTCGTTTATGTTAAAGCTCTCCCCTCTCTCTTCTCCCCCGCACGTTAGATATTTAGCACTTAATAAATGCAGACTCAGCAGTAATTACTTTGAAAGTTGCACAGCTGCATTAAGACTTTCTGGTGGAAAAGAGCGCAGGGCGCACAGAAGCGCTGAGGATGAAACATCCATTCATCCGAGCAGTGAAACTCATGCACGTCATGTCAAGATTCCTGATGGAAAAAAGTCAAATTAAAGCAGAATGGGGGCAACATATTGTAAAATGTTATAATAAATACCAAGACATGCAGCAGAGTTATTCAACAACTGAATAAAGAATGTTAAAAAAAATCTGACTAAATCCACATTTGTCATGCATGCAAATATAAAAGCAGTAAAATCCAAATAAGCGATGAATAGTGCTTTCTATTGTTTCAAATCAAACCAGGATGCTCAGTGCAATAAGTGTGCAAGGTGATAATGTAAAGTGTCAAAGGAAATCAGGTAAGTTACCTTGAAGACATCACATAAATGCCACTGAAAAGAAAGAGCGCTAGACATCCCCACGGGTCTCCGCAAGACAAAGCCCGGCGAAAATGAACTTGTTTGAAGTCATTAAAAACGGGGAGAAAGAGGATGAGATGCGGGCAATGTCACATCTCAATATTCCGACTTTGTTCCATTGCGCAGGCTCGTTTTGGAGAAGTGAGATTTAGCGAACAGGAGACGGATTTAGAGAGAAAATCCCTCACATTTATCTACATTACACAGACATTTTCAACAGGAAACAGCTGGGGCAGCATTTGCCTCCTACTCGTCCTAAGTTATTCATTAAGGATTTTGGGCACATATTCAAATAACGTCATTTCTCCTTTTTTTTTTTTTTTTTTTTTTTTTTTTTTTTTTTCGCAGAACGGGATTGAATTTTGATCTCTCTAAGACTTGGTTAGTAGTTCAGATCAACAGAGAAAAAGCGCCGCTGCCCCACCAGCAGCAGCCCACACTCACACAACACGATATTTTTTATGTGCTGAAAGCTGAACAAGGAGAAGTTAAAGAAGAGAATGAAGGTCAGGATTTAACTGCTGGTTGCTGTGCGTAATTTGGCACCGCGGAACAGAATCCAAAGTCTGAGTTAACAAACGTTTTTTTCCACTTAATCTACAGTGTGCTACCACGACATAATCCAAATTAAAATGACACAACTAAAAGAGGTACATTCATGTAAATGTGAGGTTTACAATGCAGGGTAAAAGATTAACTAGAGATTAAAAAAAAAAAAAAACCTCACATGAAGTCGGTTTCACTCCAAATTCCATTTTTTAGCAGAATTCTTTGCACTCTGTTGCTGCAATTGACGCCAGAAACAAGTCATTTCTTCCGTTTTCTGTGAGGAACTTGCATCAACACGTGCAGGTTTGTCTGCAAATGGCATCTAGTGATATTTAATTCTTCCATAAACTGAGTGACTGACGTGGAAAAGAAGTGTGGGAAAAAAAACACGAAACTCTTTAGACGAGAAAGACATTTTTCTTCTTTTTTTTTTGAAAGCACACTGCACCGCATGCTTTCCTACTGGTCTGGCAAACACTTGATGGCACCCAGTAACGGCCCCAGTGCTCCCACTGTGGGTCAGGGAGGAAGAGCCCAGCAGTGACAGACCGCAGCTTCACACGAGCCGATGGCTTAAAGAGACTTGTTTTTTTTTAGCACTGATCCAACCACTAAACATGAGATCAGTGCTGCGACCCAATCATAAAACGGGACACCAGCGCGCATCCCAGCTTGCTCGGCCGTTGTGTGTCAGTGCATCACAAGAGCCTAGTGGTCGGATCCAAAGGGGACCGGAGCCAACGACACGCAACAGTTAGGGTCGTTGGGGGTAAAAGTGGGTCAAAACTGCAGGCACGATCAAATGTCCCCACATGACACGGACAGCTCTGCATCGCAACTCATGGAGCTGAAGCCTCTCTCATCCAAACTGGACCTAAATGAGTGGTTTCCAACATGAGGTCCGGGGAACTTGAAGGGGACACTTAGATACATGTGGGTGGTCACAAGTTGTAAAGAGGGAAAATGAAATGAAGAAATGTGTTTCTTACTTTGGTTAAACTTTTGCTTTTTAGGTGAGAGTAGAATCAACATTTTAACATTCTTTTGAAATGATCTAATGAGGGATTCATTGACTATCATCTAAAAGACCTGCACCTTCAGCTTTCAAAAGTAGGCTTTGCTTTGTTATAAAGAGTAAAAAGTCCAAATATAATGGGAAACGTTGTTGATTGATCTTTACACAGCTTTTGGCTTCATAGTATTGGTGATAAACTAATTTCTGTCAGTGTATTCTTGAAGGATTCTGTGAGTAATTTCAGTTCTGCGGGAGTAATGTTTGGCTAAACATACGTAGTGGTGTGCATGATGAGCTGGACGTTGCCCGGGTGACAGGGGTGGATCCAGGGGGGGTGACCGGGGCTCCACTTCAATTCTGATTAGGTCACCTTAAAATCCCAAATCAACTACTTTGGGCTGGGTTGCAACAAGCGTTCTTTGCATATGAATGTGACAAATTTCTAACATTAAAAATTTAGATTTTACTGTAATTAATCAAAGCCGCTACTGGGATTAATTACAACTATCGTTTTATTCATTCAACTAAATTGACAGCTCTAGTCAATAGACGTAAAACCAGTGGATATTAGATTTCCAATATGAACCAGAAGCCGTGAAAATACTTAATTACTCTCAGAAAGGCAATAAACGATGATTTTAAATATGGCTGATTGTTTATCTTTTTGGCATTTTATAGACTAATCTATAATAATGCAGGAAAAAAAACATGTTTAAAGGCTTTATATGCGATTTTTTGATCCAGCAGATGTCGCCCTTGAGCACCAGCATGAAACCAAAACAACTCGCGCTGCATTGTTGTGTTAGCATGCTAATGCTAGCGATCTTTATTATGCTCGTATCTTCACACTGCATGTAAATTTACCTGAAATGAGCGTGATCTAGAAACACAGTTAAGCAGTGAGTACAGTATGTTATTCTTCTTTTCTCTAGTCCCTCAATTAAACAACTTTTATACGCGAGGGGAGGAGTCAGCCGGCCGTCCGGGCGATGTAAACAAAGTGAAGATAGGACTCTGAAAACTCTGAAAACATCACAGACAGTGGGACTCGGGTGTTACACCCATTGTAGACAGTCATGACTCACAGAGTTATTTTCAGAGGAGATACTTGATTTCTATATTTAAGTGTGAAGAATCACATATAAAGACTTTAAACAACAATGAAATAAAGCATGCTATAATACCTTGTTATGTGACTTTACAATCACCATCTCTAGATAATGCACATGTAGACAAGTGGTGCATCAAATAACAAATTTGAAATCTGGCCTCCTTGTCAAGTGTGCGCCAGAAGGTCCATGACCTCAATCTGTGACCCGTCTAATCTTCCCCTCAGACTTTATGCTTGGAGACATGATGCCCACCACGCAGCGATGTCTCTGTTTGCCTCCCCTGGTGGATTGCGTCACCGCTCGAAGCTGCTGATACAACGTGGAATATGATGATGATGATGCTCCTCTGATTAGAAGACAAAGCTGCTTTCAGACCACTGGGTGACCTTGTTAGCATCAGATCAGGGACGTGACCGGCCACGGATGCCCATAAGCCCCCTCGGGTCGGTCAGATCTTTAGACGTGAAATTATCTCATCTTTCACGGCCTCTTGACGCAGAAAAGAAATCTCTGAAATAAATGCTTCATCACAGACTGTTATCTCTGAGGCCTGTGGTCTGTCCGCAGTGATGAGGGGATTGTGCTGTACATCTGCTGATGCAGTATTACGAAGAAGAAGAAGGAGGCAGAGGTGGGGGTTAGGCGGGGGCTGACCTTCCCTTGTTCTCCGTCTCTAATGCCCAGTGCTCTAAACTGTCTTGGTGCCAGGTTTCCCTCGCCTCCCTCCCTCTGACTCTCTTTTCTCTTCGGTTGCAGGACTTTTGAACTCCCCCCCCCCCCCCCCCCTCCTCCCCTTCTAACCCCCCCCTGCAGCTTGTCTAAGGAGACGTCCGTCCCAGTGAACTCATTGACCAAGGAAAGGCTTGTTTTCACTCCCTTCCAGTGTAGGAAGGAGAACGTGGACACTGCAAAAAATGTCCACTTTGTTTTAAAAATGAGGCCAGCAGGACAGTTTCACTAATTTACAACCACTCCCACTTTTCTAGGCATTGTTTTTAAAGTGCCTTCTTATTGGTAATTTATGAGTGCATTCAAGTGACCACCAGAAGTGCCGTATTTGGACGAAAAGTGTTGATATGCATCTCAATCTCGGAGCCAACCAGGGATTGTCTGCTAGTGATGAAGCCTCGGGGAGCAATGCTTCAAGTTTTCTGGATCTCACGGTGAATCCCTGCGAGGTTAGCGGATCAAAAACTTCTGGTAAAGGTGGTTTCTTTCTGTGCATTGCCTTTGTGTCTTGAAGCCCAACTGGAAACTTGGGCATCAAATATGTGAGTTGGAGATCAGAGGTGACACTTCAGCTACCCAAAATGCATCCTGTCTGTGCTTACAGATTCTGCATTTTTACGCAGAATGAAGATTAATGTGGAGCTTAATGTCTCGATTTTTTGTTGACGACCTCCTGTGTTAGCATCCTGTAAACCCTAAAGCCCGACTTACACGTGTGGTTGAATCTACGCCCTAACATACGCCGTAGGTTCATGTAGCCCCGTACCGAAGTAGCCTGACGTGCACCTCCTAAAAATGTAACAAGTGTAAAAACAACGCAGACAGCAAGCCCTGTGATTGGTCTACATTCTCAGTCAGTAGGTTCTGCAGTCTGTGATTTTCTAGAAAACAAGAGTCATTTGGGGATGGACACTTTTTGCAGTGTTGACAGCATCCCGTCTGGAGTCTCCTGCCAAACAAATGTCCGAGTCAGAGGAGATCCACAGATACGGACAGTGGTGCAGAATGCAAATGAATGGGAGTACATGAAAGTGAGGAGTCAGGGGAAGAATTAGCGAGAATGAAAAACGAGATGCAGCTTTTGGTTTTGCAAAAAAAAAAAAAAAAAAATCACTGCGTAAAACCACGATGGCGAGGGTTGATGGAGGGCTGGTACCCAAGATGGGAGGGGATGTGTGAGGCTGGGGATGTGTCTGGGCAGACACACAGGTTCACATGAGGACACACACCAGTAAGTGTGCAAACGTACGTACATATAAACACTTGATTAGGAGAGCAACCCTCCTCTCTCCTCGTGATGAGCGTGAGGGTTTTTCCAGCTCTGTGTGTTCTCTTTTTTTTATTACCAATTCTATCAACGACTAAAAACAAAAAAAAAAACTGTGCAAAAACAATGAAAACAGAGTATCTATTGCAAGTGATTATCAGGGTAATTTGTGATTTTTTTTTTCCTGCATGTTGTACTTTCCCCGAGCTTAGTGGTTAAACAGGGTGTGGTCCGAGTTTACACGAGTTTGTGTGTGGCGCTGGTGTTCATGCATTCAGAGCAGATATTGTTATCAAAAGCCCTCTCTGCTGTGCCATACACTGTTTATGTGGAAGAAAGAAAAAGGTGCGTCATGGAGCAAAAGGGAGAAATGGGCAGCCTGTTTTGATACGCTATGTTTCCGTAGTAACTCTCAGGGGTCACAGTATTCTTGGCGAAAAAAAAAGGGGCCAGGAAATTCTGCGGTGCCTGTTGATGATCAAAACCTGAAATATTTCTTGGACAGGTTAAGTGTTTATGATTGCTGAACATGTTTGGAAGTAGTTGGATTTTCATTCAATTGTGTTATCGCATCAGTTTCTTCGGAAACTAAACTTGGAGGCTGCACACATACATTAAAAAGATTTATTTTTGGGCTTTTTTGTGCCTTTAATTGAGAGATATGACAGTTGATAGACTCAGAAATCAGGGAGAGAGAGAGA
The DNA here is from genome assembly GCF_963584025.1 of Labrus mixtus. Lineage (NCBI taxonomy): Eukaryota > Metazoa > Chordata > Actinopteri > Labriformes > Labridae > Labrus > Labrus mixtus. The sequence continues at coordinate 18,051,701 of NC_083633.1, read as the reverse complement.
GTAGGGAATGACATGCAGGAAAGGAGCAACAGGTGGGATTCAAACCTGGGCCAACCGCTTGGAGGAGCAAAGCCTCCATACGTACATTTACTTTTTGCAGCTGCAAAATCACCGCTTGTTATTTACTGCAGGCTCCTTGTCATGTGTCTGAAGTTAAACACACAGCAGGGGGTCGACAAAGAAGGGACCTTTGTCTAAAATAGACGATTCATTTCAGTCTAAACTTAATTTTTTAAGAAGGTTAAAGCTGTATTAATTTCTATAAACAATGGAATAAATGCTATTTATAAGGTGTTGCTAGTAGTGACCGGTTGGTAGCTGTTAGCAAAGAAGCTTGAATTAGCTGCTCCGCGTCGAGCTGACAAGGTTTTAGTCGGGTCTATACCTCAGGAGTTGGTGGAGACCAAAACTGAGATAAACTGAGTGTGAATACTTGACTTGCGTTCTCCAGGCGGTTGGAGGTAAAGCTCATTATGGCGTTGTAGGATATTGCTCCCAACTTTTGTTTCACTGCATCAACTCTAAAAGCTTCTGTTACGAACCTTGAGTTAGCGTTGATTTTGGCGCCCCCTGTGGACACGTCTGGTTCAGCAAAAAGAGATCGATCTGTGATCTGGCAAGCGAAAAAAAAAAAAAAAAAGAAGCAATTACTGGAAACCATGGAAGCAGTTTTGTGGCAGATCTGTCTCATTAAAAAGCATAAAGGGGATCTAGCCCATCCATACATCCATAATCTATGCTGCCTGGGTTAGCTCAGGGTCCCAGGGGGCTGAAGCCGAAACTCTCAAGAGGCATGGTACAGCCTGGACTGGTCACCAATCACAGGGCTGAAAAAAACAGCCAGAAAAACAGTCACTAAATAACCTAATTAGCAAATCTTTGGACTTTGGAGGTTGGGAGGAAGTCAGGGAGTACCTGGAGGGAACGCACTCATGCACGGGGAGGACGTGCAAACTCCACACAGAAAGGGGCCCCTGACCGTGGAGGGATCCCAACTAGGACTGACCGCTCCACTCTGATGCAGCACAGATCTAACACCTGATAAGACAGATAGGAGCTGTGACTCACATTTTAAGATCAGCGAGGCTTGGACTCACAAAATATAAATAATAAAATAACAACAACAGCAGATCTAGTTCATGAAAAGGTATTTATAGAAGATAAAAAAAAAAAGTTTTAGTTGTGACTCATGAGGGGAGCGTTTTCAATTTCAGGTCTGTCGCCAACCTGACTCACAAAAAAATCCAATTAAGAGCCCGTAATCAGGAAGAAGACATTAGCGGATATGACTCATAAGAAAAGCAAACGATGGACTCCTGAAGAAGTTTTTCGGACTCGCTGTGACTCAAACAGTGATTTGAGCTGCGGATCTGACTTACGACAGAGGAACGTTTTAATGGATCCGACTCACGAAAAAGCAATTACGCAGACTGATTAAATAAAAATGTGTTAAGACACTTGAATGTCATGAACCCTAAACCTTTTTTTTTGTCTCGGTGGTACTGAGCTTTCTGGGTGACCTTTCAAGTTTTGGTTTCTTTATCACTTTGAAGAGGAAAGTTTCCCTCAGTTTACCTATGAATCTGTTTTGTCCTGTCTAAATCAGGTTCACCAATAGCTCCAGGTGCGACATACTGCTGTTGTGACATTCAGGTAGAGGGATAGAGGTTGTGTTTTGGAGGGGAGTTAGATCCTTAATCGAGAATTCTTTTTTTTTTTTTTTTTTAATTGTCTATGCTGTATTCAGGACACCAGGGAAATCCCAAACCTGTTACAGCATGCAAGGTTTACCTCTCTTTAAAAAGAAAAAAAGAAATCCAGGAATGTCCCACTGAGTTGGAAACAAAAACACAAAACAAATACTGGAACAATAGCATGTGAGGTAATTACAGAGTGACTGTGTGGTGTCAGTAAACACAACTGATGCTGAGGAGACAAACCACAAACATCCCCTAAAAAAAAAAAAAAAAAAAAGCAAAATGTTTGGTTTGGTGAGCTGTCCGTCTTAACCAGCTTTACTCATAATTCTGCTATTAGAGCTGGACGAGGGCCTGAGCGACACGCCGCAAAGCATGCAGGGAAGGGAAGGGAACGGATTGTGCTGTTTACGCATCACAAAACAAGGAATGTGTTTTTTTTTCTGGGGGTGTAAGAGTGCCACCAATCCCTCTGTCTCCTCTCCCCCACCCCACCAGCTCCTCAGGCTGGTTTGGGGAGTGGGTGCGGTGTTCCTCTCTGCCCACCAGCTGGCATCAGGAGGTCTATGTCTAGGAAAAGGGATCTCTGCCAGGCCTCAATTACTGGGGGGAATAATCCAGGACACACTGAAGCAATTACAGCCTCATATAAATCAATATGCTTTGGGTTAAAAAGTGATCTGCTCCCAACACTCTGGAGAGGCTCTGACTCAGCCGGCCTTTGATTTTCTTTTTTTTTTTTGCAGGGAGATGGGAGCAGTTTCTTGGCAGACGGGGCAGGGATGCTGCTCAGGCTGCTGCTTCTGTGGTTTAAACTGTCACTCAGACGCCAGCCTGAGAGGAAGAGCAGAGGATGAATATTGATTCACCGACATTGACACTGTTCAAATAAATATAGGGAAAATTATGATGCTTAAAAAGCTTCCCCACAAATCACAATGTACAAAAAAAAAGGCTTTACAGGTGCTATACTCTCACAAAGAGTAGATATATGAAGAAGAAAAATGTATGTAGAAGGAAGCTGCAACACAAGCTGTGTCAGCAGGGGGAACCAACAGCTGACAGCTCAGCCTCTCCATGGAGTCCCTGATGCTCATCATCACGACTATACTGCCATCTAGTGGTGAAAGGAGACTACTGACAACATGCTGGAAGGGCTTCGAGTTAGAGGTAGAACCTTTTTAGGATAAGATATTAAGATAAGATAAACTTTATTCATCCCAGCAGGGAAATGTAGGTGTTCCAGCAGCCAGCATACATACAAACACACAACACAACACATATATACATATTCCACCCATACAAAAAAACATATGGGTGTTTTAAATGTCTTCTGTCCTTACTTAATAACCACATAATTCAGTGTCTGAATTATGTGGAGCTTTTTCAAAGACAGAGTACAAAGTGTTCATTTAATGAGGCATTTCTACTTTTTATTTCTGAATCCAAAATTATTCCTGACACCTTGCAGCTTTGCAAATATAAAGTTATTGCCTATTTAAGGGGTCAGAATAAAAAAATAAATATTTAAAATTATGGGGGGAAAAAAAATGAGTATAAATTGCTCTCTCCCGAAGCTTAAAGACAATCCATGAACACAAAATAAAACCGGAAGTAGCAAATCCTGAAATTGCAGGTGAGAGTTTAAGGCAGCACATTTTAAATTATACAAATAAATGATTATTAAGTTCCTGTTTACTATGTGTTGATGATTTAACAAACACTTCAGCACCGTTTATTAGACTAGAAAGCGAAAGGAGCGTTAACAACATTCAAGATTAGATTTATTTTGAAGGAATCGTGTAAGTAGAAGTTATTTATTGGCGTTCATTATTTACATGCCTTACAGTTCATCCATCTGCTTCACAGAAGGTGAGAATCCAGAACTGAAACGTACAAAAATGAGTCAAAATGAAACAACAAAGAGCTCATTAATAATAAAGAAATTGCTGACCATGATACCAGCTCAGAACTGTCTTTATATTTTTATATCTTGGATTTAAAATAAAAAAAACTACCCGCATGTTTCCCTCTATTGATACTCTATTCTCACTTCCTCTGCAAACGGTTGCTCAATTTTCACGTCGTGAGTGAGCGAGTGTTCCCACAGAGACTTTTTATGGAGGAAGGCGAGGCCGCACTCCTCGCATATGTAGCTCTTCGGCTTCCCGCTGTGAGTGCGCTGGTGTTTCTTCATGTGATACGACAACCTGAAGCTTTTGTCACAGACGTCGCATTTAAACGGCTTCTCTCCCGTGTGGATGCGCATGTGCGACTTCAAATACCCCGACTGGATGAAGGCTTTCCCGCACACCTCGCACTTGTACGGCCGCTCCCCGGTGTGGTAGCGGTTGTGGAGGCGGAGCTCGTTGGCCGTCAGGAAGGTCTTCCCGCACACGGTGCACTGGTGCGGCCGCTCGCCCGAGTGAATGAGCTCGTGCCTCTTCAGCGACGTCTCCTTCATGAACTGCTTCCCGCAGCTGTTGCAGGGATACCGCACGCCGATGTGGATTTGCTCCACGTGGTTGGTGAGCTGCAGCTTGGTGCGGTACGCCATGTCGCACTGAGTGCACGCCCACGGCTTCTCCTCCGAGTGGGTCCCCATGTGCACGGTGAGCTCCGAGGCCGAGCGGTAGCTTTTCCCGCACTGCCAGCACAGGAAGGGTTTCTCCCCGGTGTGCTTCCTCAGGTGAACCGTGAGACAGTTGGAGGATCTGAACTTCTCGGGACACAGACTACATGAGAAAGGGAACTCCCCTTTGTGGATTCTTTGGTGGATGGCGAGGTAGGACAGCGTGATGAAGGATTTCTCACACTGAGGACAGGGATATGGTCCGGTGAAGCTGTGCTGCTTCTCGTAGTGCTCCCGCAGGCGCCTCAGCAGGGTGAAAGTCTTGTCGCACATCGTGCACTGCATCGGCCGGTGCATGAGCTTGTGCCTCTCGAAGGCGGGCTCGTTGGCGAGGATCTTCCCGCACTCTTTGCAGTAGAGCGGGTCGTGGATCCTCTGGTGCACTTTGAGCATCGTCATGCTCTTGAACTCTTTGTCGCAGTCGTTGCATTTCATGATTTCTCTCAAGTCCACTTTGCAAACGTTCTCCTGGTGCTCCTTTAAAGCGGAGAGGTATTCAAAATGCTTGCCGCAGTTCGAGCACCACACGGGGACTTTCAGAGCCGGCGTCTGCTGGGCGTCGCTCGTCGCCTCGGTCTGGCTCGGCCCCGCCCTCAGCTCCCTTTTCCACGTGAATCGCGCGATCTTCCGGTGGCAGATGGCGTAAATCTGGTGCCTCTTCAGGCCGTGCATGTGTTTGAAGCGCTTCTTGCAGTGGACGCAGTGATACGGCCGCTCCTCTGTGTGACACTGGATGTGCCTGTTGAGAGTTTTGACGCTGTCGAAGGCCCGCGCGCACACCGGACACACTTTCAGAGCTTTTTTGTTGACTTTTTGGACTCCCGCCGCCTGCTCAGAAGTCCCTTCTGCGGCCGCATCCGGATTGTTCTCCTTCTTATCGAGTTCATCCGCGTCGCCCAAATTCTGAGTCTCAGCGTCGGCCAGGATCTGCTCCAAAGTCTTGCTCTGCTCCTCCCGGATCCCCTCGTGACCGTGGATGATCTGATGCTTCTTCAACGTGTCCTTGTACTTGAAGCCTTTCTCGCAAGTGATGCAGATGAAGGGACGCTCCTCCGTGTGCGACCGTAAATGCTTCGCCATATCGGCGGTGCAAGGCAAGACCCTGCTGCAGATGGGACACACTTTGCCCTCCGCGACCCCCTCGGACGCCGGCTGCGGATTGGGGCGCTGCGTCTCCCTCTTCTTCGGCCTTTTCAGCTCTCTGCTCTTACAGATCTCCTTCTGGTGCCTCTTCAGAACGTACGGGTTCTTGAACTTCTTCTCGCAGAAACAGCAGTTGTACGGGCGGTCCTCCGAGTGGGACTTCATGTGGCGCTCCATGTCCACTTGGCGGGCGAAATACTTCCCGCACAGGGCACAGTTTTTGTTTTCCGACGTGTCCGAAGTGCCCGGGTCGATCGAGTCCTCCTCTTTGGCGTTGACGCTCGCGTCTTCTTTCTCGTGAACGCGCATGTTGTGTCGGTTCATGTCGTAAAGATCCCTGAACTTCTTATCGCAGTTGGCACACTTGTACTTGAGATCCCGGTTGGCTGAGTGAGTTTCCAGGTGTCGTCTCATGGCGGCGGCGCGCAGGAAGTTCTTATTGCACACCGGACATATTTTATTGCTTGGGTATTTTTTCCGTTGTTTCTTTTCCATCATTAAGTCTTTCTCCTCGTTTAACGCTTTTCTCTTTAACTGCAGACGTTTGCTTTGTTTCAGCGGCTGGAAAGCGGCCGGCTTTAGAGATTCTTCGACGTCCTCGCCTGCGGTTTCCTCCTCCAGTACCTCCTCTTCTTCTTCTTCTTCTTCTTCTTCTTCCTGATCGTCACCCTCGACCAAACCTGACGGCTGCTCGATCTGTATGTAGTCCAGCAGTGTCACAGTCTCTCCCTCCACCTGGACCGTCATGCAACCTGCGTGCATCTGCTCAGCCTGAGCCTGCAGCTGGATTTGTTCTGTGTCGATCACAACCTTCTCCAGTTGAGGGAGGGAGAGGGAGGAGAGGATGCAGTTTCCAAAGGACGAAGGAATGGTCTGAGTTTCATCTGCGGGGAAAACAAGACATTTATCCATTAGCATTATGGATTAATGTTAACTCACATAATCACACAGTTTAACTCTCCAGTGTCTCAGCTCTGTTCTCTGTGATTATCTTTAAAAAGCAGCGAGTGAAAAAACCTACACAGCAACTAAAGATAGATTCTTATTTCTCATCTTAGAATAAAGATCGCTTTTCTGTTCAAGACACGAGGGTCATTGTGCAATCCATCATCGACCTTAAAAATAACCTGTCCTGGTTGCCCCTAGCAACAAGCACAACTTGAACAGATTTGTTTGTTTTAAATGTCTCCTAATGAGTCCCCTCATGCAATCTCTCTTTTTTTAAAATGTTTGCTAAGGCTGTATGTGCTGAGCTGTAGCTTCATTGTGTTCTTCAGTATCTGCATGTGGATTGTTGTTGTTGATTACCGTTTTTATTCATCGATGCTGCTAAAGAAGCAGCTAAATGACGTGTGCAGGATTTGAGTCCAAGACAAGTTTGCCCAAGGGAACAATAAAGTATATCATATCATCGTATCGTATCCTTTTAAGCCTCAGTGAAACACATCAGGAAAAAACGGTCGAGGTCCTATTGTTACCCCCCCCCCCAAAGTAAATTCTGTGGGGGCGCCAGTTTAGCCTAGCGGTCAGGGCATAGGCCACATGAACAGAGGCTACAGTCACCGCGGGTTTGAGTCTGACCCTCGACATTTGCCGTAGTCTTCTCTTCTCTCAGCATTTTCTGTCTCTCTCCACTGTCCTTTCAAAATAAAAGTAAATGTTTAACATGGAACATTAAGCACTCTAGGCTCGATTTGAGACGTTTGATCGTACCGTGTGAACAGGCTTGCAATCTGAATTTAGATAAACTGAATAAAAGGACGTAATGATTAATGATTGAAGTGAATGAATGTGGGCTTTAAAAACTCGAGACGTGACTCACCGGATAGATCAAAGTGTCCGAGAGTTGTGTGGTGCAGGAGCACAGTTTTCAGGTGTCGTGGGTCTGGCACTGAGTGGACACACTCCTCCAGAGCAGACGGCACAGCGCTGAGCATGGATGCAGTCTGAAGAAGAAGAGACACAAGATGACAAAAAGGAAAGTCATTCAGCTGAAGAAAAACACTGAACATACTCGACCCCTGGCCTGTTTCTGGCTCTTTTCTCTTTATGATGCCAAATAGCAATGAGTGAGAAACGCCTTCCAAACGCCCCACAGGTCATAGTCAGTCGAGTCAAGAGTTTAATTGTCACAGAGAAAGTTTTATGTTTACGTTGAAGCAAATGAGCACTTTTTAAAGAACGCCAAATAAGCTTTTAGCAGCTCCTGTGTTCCACACATGTTAGGTCTCTTTGCTTCTGAAGTTAGAAACATGAAACTCCTGAGGAAAGACTGCAGTTATAAAAAAAATAGATTTATTGATGTTTGTTTGCAATATGTATCACAAAAATAATATCCTCAGGAAGTAATTTGACTGAGTTATGTATTTGTGATTAAACAGACTATATTGTTTCTCTTGAGTAAACACAGCTGTCTGATATAAAACGGCTATATTTCCCACACCGGTTCCAGTACCTGCTGAATGTCCGGCACTGGAAGAAGTTTCTCCACTCTGGAGAGGAAATCCAGCATTAACACCTGCAGAGCGCTGTCGTAGTCAGGTCCAAAATCTGTCGGAAAAACATCCTGGAAACAAAAAATAAATAAATTAGATTTACAGTTTACAGTAACAACCGCTAGCAGTCAGAACAAAAGTCAGTTGACAAACGCCATGACAGACAGACCTGGAAAAACTTCTCCCTCTCTTCGGCGTCTTTCAACAGCAACTCCACTTGGTCGACAAAGTTGGATTCTGGAAATTCAACTTCTGCAAAACAAGGCTGGAAGAAAATATGTGTTAGTGTCAGAAATGATTATTTGATTGAAAACATTCCCACTCCACACCTGCTGGCCTACATAGAACGATTAAAAAGACGCTAACCTGTGCTGCCCATGTGGAAATAAGGGTCTTGATCCGCTCCAGGTGCATCTCGATGGTTTCCATGTCTGTTATCTGCTCGGCCCGACACAATTCAAGTACCACCTGCAAAACATTTCCCCTCAGGTTAAGTACAACGAACAGGAAGGATTGACTAACTGGAATCATCTCAGGAGGATGAAAATCAGTCTTTACAGAGCCGTGCAAGTGATGATGTCATTTTCCATCAAAGGAATATTAAACCTCTTAACAGCTGCACAGTCTGCCAAGCACTCATTTAGCTTTATATTGTTTATAGCCTGAGAGCATTCAGATGATGTTGCTATGATTATACCCATTTCCTGCTAGAGTACATCACAATAGCTTCTATTATTCTGTTTTGACAGCTCAACATCTGCAGAAGAGAGAAACCAATCTGCTGTTGTTGTTCTAATTTCATGCACTGCGTGTCTCTCAGGTATCTTTTTTTTTTTTTTTAAATCATCAGAAGTGAAGTGCAGCCTCTCACCCGAGCTCTGAGGCCGAGGAGGAGTTGAGCTCTCTGATCGGCATTCAAAAGTTCCGGTACGATGTCTGAGACGGTGCTGATGAACTCCTCCACCATGCTATAGTCCTGCACGTTTCCCCTCTGGACCACCTGCCACATGGCTGCAGACACCAGGCGCAGCGGGGGTATGAAGAGGCGAAGGGACGGCAGCAGGAGATTCAACTCTGGGAAATGTTACAGAATGACACGACAGTAAATAATCACCAGCAATAAGTTAAAGTTGAGTGATTGATTTCAGATGTCCCTCGGGTTTAATCACGATGCTTGTAGGACACTATGGTAACAACACAGTCATGTATTTGTATCTTTAAGTGGCTGTAACAGTACATCAAATATTATCAGTGTCAATCAGAAACATGTCACACAACACAGGCAGTGGAAAATAAAAGCTATTGAGAAAAAAAAAAAACACATTAGAGACTTTCAAGTAGTTTGACTGCAAACAGATTCAATTCCACGTAAAGATACAATATGTAGATTCAGCCTTACAAAACAGCGACAAAAACGTCTCCTCCTTACTTTAACTCTCTGATCCAGGTCTACACTCCCTCCCGCCCCACTACGCTCTGCCAATGAAAGGCGTCTGATCCAACATTCACAACAGGGTCCTAAGTCTCTGACTAGACTCTTCTCCTCTGTCGCCCCCCGGTGGTGGAATGAGTCCCTCTGCACCTTTAAGAAAAAGCTAAAGACCCAGCTCTTTCATGAATACCTACTAACTTAATGATGATGGTCTCCATATTATTGATGATGATGATGGTTGTGACGATGGTTTTTGTTTGATAACGACGACTTATAAGATGGTTTCTATACTGATTAGAGCTCTCAAGAACTGCCCTCAATGTTGTGCTTTGCCTCTGGTCACTTCCTGTCAGCACCTGTGTGTCCAATCAGACTCAAAGCTGATCGTTTGCTCTTACTGACATTGTTCCCTTTTTTCTAGATCCTTGCTTGTGTTGTTCTTACTCTCTGATGTACGTCGCTTTGGATAAAAGCGTCTGCTAAGTGAAGTGTAGAATTGTAGAATTCAGCCGCCAAGGGGCTCTCCATCAATATTACAATAACAAAAAAATATGTCAACGGTAGTGGGGAATCATGGGAGTTCTCTCTGCTACTACTTGGACATAATGGTCAGTGGACTTGAGCTTTTAAGACTACTCAAAGGGCTTTTATACCGCAGGTCACACCCACCCATTAACACACGGATGGATGGCAGAGGCTGCTATGTAAAGTGTCCATCAGTAGAAACTAATCTTATTCATACACAGCCGCTGAAGCAGCAGGAGCAACTTGGGGTTAAGTGTCTTGCCCAAGAGCCACAGCCGCCACATCCCTCTCCCTAAAAACTCACTTCTACAACCACTAACAAACTGTGTTATCATCCACCTTCTCTTTGTATTGTTTTGTTTTTGTTAGGCATCTCTGAGTATTCAGAAAAGCGCTATATAAGTCTAGTGTATTTTCCTTTTTATTATTATTATTATTATTATTATTATTAACTACAAACTTTGAAATGTCTATTTTTTTTTCTAAGATTATACAGGAAATCTTAAAATAACTCATGAAACAAATGTATTGCTTTGTACAGCACTTTGATTTAAAGCGCTTTATAAATAAATGTATTATCATTATTATTATTATTAAATCGGCCTACCTCAAGTGTCCTACACACTGCTAATTAAATATGGCACCTTCATTATGCAGACATAATCCTAGGTTTCCTGTTTTATCATTGTTGTATAAAATAAATAAACATTTGTTCAGTAATATACTAAAACATTACAGACAGTCTGGTTGCCTTCATGGACCGGCAACTGTGTCGTAAATCTGAGACACCACACATGAACACTCAAATAAATGATGTGGCTGCGGTGGTAAAAAACTTTCTGATGTATTAAAGTAGTTTAAACGGTGTGTGAGATGCATGTGGTTATTTAAATCCCGGTATGATATCTTGGAAAGTGAATTAAGTTTTTATCTTCAAGCTTGCTCGACTTTCGTCTTGCATTTTTCCCATTAACCATGAACGCACCATCCGTCAGCCGTTGCAGTGCTTGTTTTCAGTCGCTAACAGACGCTAACTTACACTGACACTTTAGTGACTACAAAAGCAGTTATGTTGTGGGAAAACATCCTTTCGGGTTGAATAAACTAATCGTGGGAATACATAACTTCGCTGCCTTGAAGCTCGTACCGATAACTACCGCACACATAAGCTCGTAACGTAGCACAAAGCCACCGCCATATCAGAGCGGGGTACGCCATGTTCAAAATCGTGCGCACACAATCTAATAGAAAACCTAATAACTCCCAATGGGGGACACATTTTTGAGTTTTTTTAGGCTTACCGTCCTCGATGCGATGCGGGCTCTCCATTCTATCTCTGGAAATATCCAAATAGATGGTAAAATTAACTCTGGGTTGTTGTGAGTCGATGTCCGCCCGACCCTGCGGTGCGAGCTGGCGGGGAGGAAGGGCGGCTCGATATTCTGTTTTCAGTGCGCATGCGTAGAGGATAACATACGTTTTACTGGTTTCCTCTTGTGTCCCGGGTCTATTGCATGTTCATATCTTGTAGTTTGACCTGATGAGACTTGTAATCATTTAGTTATGGTTCAGGAAAACTACGCTTTATAGTAACATGACCAACTTTTGAATTGCTGTCAGGGAAACTTCTTCTTCTCCTGGAAAATAAAGGGCACATGTGACGCTGCTGTGGTCCATAGCGCCACCTAGAGGCCGTCTGAAGAATTGGCATAAATATTCGTTTCATTTTAAAGCTATGAAGAAAATAGCAAAAAATGAAAATAAAGAAAATAAATGAAAAATAAAGAAAATAAATTTAATATGAAAAATAAAGAATAAAAAATAAAAACATGAAAAATAAAGAAAATAAATTTAATTATCTATAAACTGAAAGGTTAAATAAGTGTTTTAACTCTTAAAACGCCTTGGTGTGTTGTTGGTTTAGTAACTAGCAATTTGGTAATTATAAAAGATGTCATATTTGTTTCTTGTTTAGGGTTTATGATCTCTACAGTAGACTTAGACTTTCTTTATTGTCATGCAAACTTGTACTTTACAGTGCAGATAAGAACAAAATTTCGTTGCATTTGAAGTACAGTACAGTTCTTTCAACACCACAGTCCAAATACCAGAAAAGACCTCGAGAAAAACTAGAACAACCTTCTGCTGTTTTTGCAATTCCAGGTTAAATGCACTTAAGCCTAAACTCTGGAGGTTTAGTTACCCTTTAATTTTTTTTCACATCTGAGGAGACGCCATTCTCTCCTGATTTTTTCTCCTGGATCATCGCCTCCCCCATCCCCACCATTCCACTCTTGGGAAATGGTGTTTGTGTCTGTCTCCACATATCCTAACAATTGAGGTTAACTCTGTGCTTGTCACATTTTTTTGTGTAACCATGTTATGTCTTAGATGCTGTAAATCAGACGGAGCCTTTGTGTTTGTCTGTTTCTTTTGTTTTTTTTTGTTCATTTATGTCAGTTGTCTATTTTTTATTGAAGAAATGTTGTGGAATGTTTGTGTAGTGTGAAAAGAATAATATATAATATGAATTTGTAAAATGTATTGTCACAATTTAAACTGCGGACCCCAGGAGGAATAGCTTCTCGCTATGCTGAAGCTAATGGGGATCCAAATAAAACAAAACAACCAAACATCATTATGACATCATGGTGTCCGACCTTACTTGTCTTGTTGCATATTTTAAAACTCCAGGACGTGGACACGAATTTTGACCCTCTTGGCGTCCCATACTATTATGCATTGACTCTGACTCCGCCCCCTCTCCCTTCATTCACGTTATGAAAGCTGAACGGTGGGTGTTACACTCGGACTCCATGGCTGCAGGATTTGTAAACAGGTAAAATAACCTAATTTATTATCAATTAAAAAAAAACATAGATTATTGTTGTGTGTTATTTTACGCATTGGAGGATATTTTTCTAGTGTCCAGTGCTTTGTGTAGTTGTGGACGCTGGTGTTACGTAGGCTGTACCATCCTAAACATGCATACCATCACATGAAGCTGTCAGGACAGAGCGTCCCTTCTTTTTGTTCCAGTGGGAACAGTCGGTGTGCATGCATTTTAGGACTAAACTTTAAACTTCATCAACTTGATTCACTCATAAAGTGTGACGACATGAGTCACTGAAGTAGCTGCTATATTTTCTTTTAATTTAATTTAATTTTTTTTTTTTTTTTTTAAATTTTTAATTTATTATTATTATTATTATTTATTTTTTAATCTATTTTTTGTGCATTCTTCATTTTTCTTTTTTCTTTAAATTGTACTGTGTTCACTTTTTGTTTGCAAAAAAGTAAGGCTGCTCGATTATGGCAAAAATCATAATCACGATTATTTTGATTGATACTGAGATTATTCTTATCAAACACGATCATTTGTTGATTTTTACAACATCTGGATCACAGGAATTGAACGAACTGAAAAACCCTTTAAGCGTTTATCTTTCTGATCAATACAAGTAATAAATGAGAATAAATAGGGGAAAATAATAATTACTAAAAAATAATAATATATACAAATTAGGGCTGGGAAATATATCGAGTTTTTAAGATATATCGATATATTTTCAAACAAGATATAGAGTAAGACAATATCGTTAATATGGATATAGTTTATGTTGCATTAAAATAACGTTACAGAGATGTCAGGTCACCTTTTTCTCATCTCACTGATGATGACTGACTGTCTGTCCCTCTTAACCCTGCTCCTCCTCTCTCTCTCTCTTTTATTGTATTTTTATTTTATAATATTACTTTTTAAATTCACAAACAGGTTTTTTATTTTTCCATGTGTTTTCACTGTTAATAAAATACATATCGATATATATCGAGTATCGCCATTCAGCTAAACAATATCGAGATATGAGTTTTGGTCCATATCTCCCAGCCCTAATACAAATGTTTTTAAAAGTAAACTTACTAAGTTTTCGAGGTAGTGGTGATGTACTCTTGTGGTCAGATTATAACAACAAACACTTTGAAAACATTTCATTACATGACACAAACCTGTGGAGAAAACGAGCGCAATTCAGTGTGCAGCACAGTAATCGCTTCATCTCGATTATCTTGTTTTTATGATTATGGGAAGCTAAAATCCTTAATAATGCAACTCAATTGCAAATACTTGCTGAATTTCATTGTCTTCGTGTACTTCTGACACTTTGGGAAGGAGTGCAAATCCTTTAATGTGAATGGTAATGTTAATAATGAAGTTTATTGTGCTCACAGATTTTCTTTTCTCCTGGCCCAGATCAACAACAGTCGTCAACAATGCTTCGCGTTACCACCGCCTCTCTGTGCACCTACTGTCAGAGGATGAGGCTCCTCCTGCCTCCCTCTGCGTCTGCCTCCACCGGCCCGTCTCCCAACAAACGCCCGGAGAACAAGAACACAGTGGACTCCCTATACGAGCTCTCTGTGGACATACGCAAGGTGCGCAAGTTCAAGGGCTGGGTTCTCTCGGAGAGTTCTGCGTATGTGTCTGAAACTGCCGACCTGCTGAGGGACATGGGCGCAGAGTCCCCAGTAATCGCCCGCATCCTCGAGACTCACCCCGAAGCTGTCCTGTGTCTTCCAGAGGACGTCGCCGCTCAGCGGGACCTTTGGGTGTCCGTGTGCCCGAACAAGCGCGAGCTGGTGGGCATCATCGAGAAGTTCCCGGCGTCTTTCTTCGCGCTGACTCACCATAGCAACCAGCGGGCGAACATCCTCTACCTCCAGTCGCTACGCCTCAGCAAGAGGATCATCGGGAAGCTGATGGCGAGCGCCCCGCAGAGCTTCAGCCGACCCGTGGAGATGAACCAGCAGGTGATCCACACTCTGAGGGAGACCTACCTGGACTTGGGCGGGGATGAAGGGAACTTGCGGCTCTGGCTGCAGAAGCTCCTCAGTCAGAATCCGTACATCCTGCTGCGCCCGGCTGAAGCTTGGAGGGACAGTCTGGGCTTCCTGAGGGAGCAGGGTTTCACCACGGAGGAGCTCCTCAAACTGGTCTCAAGTCTGAGAGCGTCCATCGCCGAGCTGCGGCCGGAGAGCATGCAGCAAGCGCTCCAATACGTTGAAAGCGCTCTCTGCTGCTCCAAAGAAGAACTCAAGCAGATCGTGATCCGCTGCCCGGCTGTTTTGTACTACTCCTTGCCCACTCTGGCCGAGAGGTTCCAGGGGTTGATGGATGCTGGAATAACCATGGAGCAGGTGAAAGAAACTCCAAATGTGCTGGAGCTCACCACACAAATCGTGCTTTATCGTATCCATAAGCTGGCCTCCTACGGATATGATGTTTGCTCTGGTAGCCTGGACGTTATCGAGGGAACCAAGAAGGACTTTGAGATGACTTATGGGAAGCTGCAGCTCAGGCAGCAGCGGCCGCTATTCAACCCTGTCGCTCCCCCCAGATCTGCAGAGGAGTAACTGTTGCAGTTTGTTTATATGCTGCTCTTATATGCATTTAGTTTGTGGAGAAAGCATGTTTACAGCTTCACCTTAATGCAAAAAAGAACAAACAAGGAAGACAGTTTGAATATTACAGGAATCTTTTGGCCTCATTAGGGCGCAGCTGACGGGTCTGCCAACACGACTGTTATGAAAAACTGAGTACTGTATTTTATATTATAAGAATAAAAATTCAGAAATATCTGTAGTGGCATGATGTGCGTGAATGTGAGAGATGCAATAATGAATGTCTTCCACTTTGAAATAAATCTACTTTGATAATAGTGTCGTCTGTTTCAGTTACTTTGTTGGAATAAAAAATTCAAAGTTGTCCGATTCCAGGTTCTTAAATCTGAGATATATATATATTTTATTTTTGTTAAAAAGGGATTTTAAGGGGCAGCTGAAGGAAGAAATAAATACATTTCGCTCACAGCTTATGAATGCATTTTTTTGTATTTGTGTCTTCAGGTATGAGGGACAAAAAAATACTAAAGTATAAATAAATAAATGTTGGTAGAAATGCATACAATCATGTATAAAAAAATGCATCAATAAATAAATAAAATATATAAATAGCCTTTTTCATTAACAAAGTGTATTTATTATTTATTCATTGATGTATTGTTTTCAGTATTTATATATTTATTGATGCATTTATTTAATTATTTATTTATTTATAAATTATTGTATGCATTTCTCCTAACATTTATTTATTATTTATTTATACTATATATATATATATTTTCCCCTCATATTCAGGGTCTTTGTGCGATTTAAAGCCAAATTTCAGCATTTTCTACTTCTTACAATACTAGTGCGATACTCGAACGGGTCGCTAGAAGGCGCTGCAGCCGAGCTGAACGCTTGACTTCTTCGCCTGTTTGTGTTGATACAAAGGTAAACAGGTGAGTTAATTGTCCTTTAAACCCCATGCATGGACACCAGTATGCTGGTTAACAGTGTTGTGAATCATTGTCAGTAAATAATAAATGTTTAAAGTCGAGTAGCTTTACAGTTCTGTGTGGAAACAGGGATGTTACACTGAACATAGCTCGTGGTCTACCTTGGGTTGTTATGATCCGCTATGGAGAAAATGAATGGGATTTTTACTTCCGGATCCACCGGACACATTGAAGGGGTTTGTTTTGTGATTCAAAAAGCTCAGAAAGAGTTTAATTAGATATTTTACATTCTATTTTCTTTGTGTATGTTTCTTATGGACTTAAGAAAAACACCACAGCTGCTTGTGTGAAGGTTTTATATTGTTTAATTTGATAAAAATGTTAAACTAGTTAACCTACAGTCAATATGTGTAATATGAAAGTGATAAGGACATTTCTGGCTACTTCAGTTGGAACATATTTACATTTTATTAAGCTAACTGGTCATTTTTACATTATGTGAAAAAACTGTAAGTTACTGAATGCAACTTGAGTATTTCAATACATCAGAAATCCATTTTTAAAGTATTTATTTTTGCAAAGAGCAGAATAAATCCTGCAGCCGCGTTGAGCACAAGCATATTAACTCTCTTTGTGTTTATATACAGATTACTGCAGGTTCAGAAACACACTCCTCCCTCGCATCCCAAGGCCTGTGTGGATCAGCAACATCTACACTAATAGACATACACAGAGCTGAAAAGAACAACTACAAACGTCAGAAGGTAAACATAAACCCCTGTGTATATACAGATATAAAACACATCTACAATATATTTAAAAATGACATTTAAAGACTGTTCTATGTTAGTCCAACCTGCAAATATGAAAAGAAAAGACAGTAAACAGTTTGTATAGTTAAATACATTTTAATCAAACAAGCACATTAAGAAGAAACAGGTGAAGCCGTTTTCTCCAGTGGTACATTTATTTTGGGATTATACGGTGGGGAGGGGGAGGGGGAGGGGGGGTACTATGATATGAAGTCGCCTTTTCTCAATAACAATTGAGACGGGCAACAACTGGATAGATAATGTCTTACTGATATTGCCTCTACAGAGAGACGGAACAAAACACGCGGTGAGGTCTGAGGAGGAAATGATCAAACACGTCTGTTCAGAGAGAGCGTACATGAGATGGCTCAAAGGAAACAGTGACGGGTAGAATAAACTGGCAGACAGGCGGATGTATTTGAATAGATCCAAGACTTTTTTTTTTTCTTTTTTTGTTTGAATGGACAGTTTATAAATGCTTTCATATTTTTTTATTGAAAATTTAAAATTCTCCATCCACAATCCGTCATATCAAAAATATATCAATGGGTCTATGGCTACACAAAGAGAGCAAACACATACAATATTCAAATATGTACAAGTTTGTATGTGAGCAGAGATTAACAAATTCATTATATACAGAAAGACTGTCCGTCCCGGCGGGACCGGGAGCGCAGTGTAACAGCCACTGCAGCCGGGCCGTGCAGTCCACATGAGAATATACAGTCCAGATAGTTTGTGTGAGAGGCTTTCAGGATGTTTGTTTTTCTCCTCCTGAAGGTTTGCTCATGCAACAGTGTAGTGCCGTAACAAAAAGTCTTTAGGGTCCTTCTTTTAGGGGGGGGGGGCTGTGTACATAATGTGACGGACAGCAAGTCTGCAGACTCTCCTGTGAGAAAGAAAGAAAACATGTTTACTGATGATCCAATAAGCCGGATTCAAAAACTTGACTTCTGTTTGCCTGAACTTTCAGTAGAAAAACGTTGAATTTAAATTCTAACCAACCTTTCTAGTGGCTGCTCTGTCTCTGGACTTTGGAGCCTCTGCTGTTCCCGGAGTCCTCGTTGTGTCGTTTACCGCTGGTCTGAGTGATGCTGTGGTGCTCGGGTCCTAAAAAAACAAAAAGGAAACCGTTTAGAAAACTGTCCTCCAAATGCAGATTAGGATAAAAGGCAGCTAAAACAACAGGAAAAGAAAAGAGAATGAGTTGTTACCTTTTAGGAAATAAGCACCAGGGATCTGTTGTGTGCCTTGAGTAGACATCACACCAGCACTGGGGCCTGCATAACCTGGAATTCAAGCAAGATTCAAGGATTAGAGGACGAGTTAGACTGGACTAAGGTCATTTTATACTCTGATAATTTAAGGTACCACATGTTTTAAAATGATACACTCATTCATTTAATGATCATGAATTATGTTGAAAAGTTCCAAAGCTTTAAAAGAAATGATCTTCAATAATATTTTTTTCTCTAAGTTATTTTGTTTTGGTTCTTATTGGACAGCTGAAGAGAGACAGGAAGCGTTTGGAGGAGAGAGGTGGGGATGACGTGCAGCAAAGGGCCGAGTTGTATCGGCTGAACTAAACAGACAGAGTTCATGTGAAGCCGCTGAGCTCCCTCACCTTGCTGATGCGTGGCCATGCCGGTCTGTTGATTCCCCTGCAGGTACATCATGACCCCGCTCTGCCAGTCTTCCTGAGAGTGAACCGGCACCTGATACCCTGTGAAAACAAAACAACAAATAAGTCTCCTTTCTTAAGTCCTCAAGAGTCCAGATCTACTGCAGGTTTTTATTCCCCCTCTCTCATACCTGATGTAGCTGCAGCATCGCGTGTGGACTCCGCCGAGTATGCCATCACTTCTGAGGACATCTCAGTGTTTCCGTTGTTGTTGGAGTTGGACGGCACTGAAGCCAAAAGGCCTGAGGACGACAAAAACAGTTAACAGCTTTTAATAAGTAAAGTAGCTTTAAACAGACTCAACAAGTTCAAATAATAATAACAGTCATGTACGGCACAAAAACTCTCTTTTCTCTGGTTTAACCAATCAGCTGGCTCTGCATCTCTTTCAGGTACATTTTAAGACAACATAAGTATGTGTAGTTCTTATAATCTGGATGCATACAACTGAGGAGTTAAAGCTTGTTAAACCTGAATGGTCAGCCTTACTCAACTTCTTATTACATAACTCCACGTTTAGGAACATGAGGTCACTATCATTTCAGGTATCTGATCGCTCGCCCTGCTTCTAATTGATATAGAAGATGTCCGAGGAACGTGTCTGTTAGGTGTGTTCTTACCGAGGCCTCTGTAACAGGAGAGCTGCTGGTAGATCTGTTTCATTCTCTCGATGTTGAGGCGGCTGGCCTCGGCGTGGTTCACCATGGGCTTTGGGTAATGCACCCCGATTACACACTTGGCTGCTTTCTGCACACTCTCGGGGGCGTTCCAGGGATCATAAATATACTTGGCAGGAAAGCCTCTCAGGATGGGCAGGTAGCGCCTGGATGAAGAGATGAGGAGTTGTAATGAGTGTGTTGAGAGGGCAGGGACATGGTAGAATGACATCTCCACATTTTTTTTTTAGGCACATTGGCAGTTAATGATTGCTGCATGCACTGCTGTGAAATTCAGGCCAAAATATGAGATGTGAGGTCATTGTTGAAGTACCTTATGTAATCTCCGTTGGGGTCCGTGCGCCGGCCGAAGCCCACTGGGCAGTAGCAGTGGAAGAACTGCTGGAAGAAAGAGCTGCAGGAGAGCCACATCCAGCTGCCTGCGTTCACACTCCAGTCTGCGTCCAGCAGCAGCTCCTCAAACACCTGCACACACACATGAACAGGTGTTAGGTATTAGCTCAGGATCAGGAGCATTTACACTGTTCAGCTCTGCAACGTTTGGACTCTCTGAGCTTTAACTTCTTGCTGAGCTTTTGCCACTAAAAGAGTTATGGTAAATGGTTTAGATAATTATGCATATATATCTTTCACTTGTTCACCTTCATGCCCTCCTCCCAGCCGATCCACAAGTCCCCTCTAGTCAGGAAACAGGCCACAGCGTGTCGGGCCAGGTGGTGGATCCAGCCCTCCTGCCTCAGCTGGGTCATGATGGCGTCGATCCAGGGGAAGCCGGTCCGGCCCTCGGCCCACTTTGCCAGCGCCTCGGGGTTGCGGTCCCAGGGGATCTGCACGCAGATGGGGTTGCTCTCCATCTTGTCGAAGCAGGGGTTGTTGGTCGCCGCCGTGTAGAAGAACTCGCGCCACAGTAGCTGACCGTAGAGCGAGAGAGGAGGGGAGCTGTTCTTCTTCACCTGAAGGGGGGCAGAGGAGCGAACATGTTAACTCAGTCGCATTGTATTTTATATCACAACAGAAGGTTTTACTTTATTTTTGTAGGCTTTACTTGTATTAACATTTAAAGTGGCAGTACGCAAAGTGAAAAAAGAATCCACCTTTCCATGGATACCTCAACCTGCTAAGCCCCTCCCACCAAATAATCACCAAACTTGTACGCCAACTGTTGTAATCAGAAACTGACTGTTCAATTCAGCCATATCTGAAAACTTGTATCACCATCCAAAAAAAGTACAGAGGCCTACTGACATTCAAAAGAATTGTTATCAACTAACAAGACAAGAAAACATCTGTTCTAATATAGAACTAAATATCTTTAATTCAACATCTGCACAGGAGTCTGAATATATATACAACATCAGGACACTAGAGGGAGCCAATGCCACAAAGGAAGACTACTGTGGATACATTTACCTCATTGCATAACACCTTGGTAACCAGAAGGAGGCGGTATAAATAGCTAACACACTGACATGTGCAGTAGAATCAGTTCAGCAGAGTAAAATGGCAGTGTTCAGCTCTTCATCATAATATCATGTAACAAAGATTATTATCTGCAGTAAAGTCACCTGGTGTAGTTTTTGACTCTTGAAAGCAGGTTACAAGCTCTGCTAGAAAACTAAACATTACACTGTGCTAATTTGATTCTGAGAAACGCATTATACATTTTTTTCAAGCAACCAGCCGAGTAATTTAGACGATTTTGAGATTGCGCCCAAACTTTTCTGTCGGTGGACTGAGGTGTTTGAAGACCTACCTTCTTGTAGAGGTCGGTGAGTTTGAAGTAGAAGAGGCGACAGGAGAGGCAGCCGAAGCGCAGGTACGGGCTGAGGCCTGTCGGGCTGGCCAGCAGAGAGTTGGCGTTCATTCTCGGACGCTCAAAGTTGGCAACCCACGCCTGATGGTGACACAGATAGGAAGGATATCAGTTATGAAATGCTTTGTCACAAGGTGTCTCATTGGAAGAGAAGATGGAGGTTTTTAAAACAATGTCTCGTCTTTATTCCGTCCTTGACTGACCTTTCTCTCCAAATGCCTCTCGAGTCTCGTGAGGGCTTCTGTCTCTCCTCCCGGCCACACAGCTGATGACAAACCTTCAGTATCAAAACCTGCAGGGATCACATTAAAATAACACACAATAATGTTAAATATCAGTTTTGAATATGATCTCTTTTACGCTTTATCTGAACACATTCTGTCCGGCCTCACTCACCCAGCTCCTCCAAGGACGGGACCCCGAACTTGTCGTCGTGGTCGTCGGACAGCGGCGTCGTGCATTTCCCCATGATGTCAGCCGTTATGGACTCTGCCGGCATCTCCACCGGCTCCATACGACTGATGAGGGTCTGGAACCGCTTGTAGGTAAGAGGGGACTGTCCCCCGTTTAACTCTATGATCCTGCAGGATTACAGAAAGAGTCAAAAGACCTGATAGACGCACAGGTACAGAAAAAAAGATGAGATAAGAGGTGATGATGATTACTCACTTGTCTAAGTCATAGAGTGTGTGGGAGATGCGAACTGTCACCTCCACTCCGGCCTCAGTGGCCAGTTTCTTAATAGCTGCATCTCGCTCCTTCCCAAATGGCTCAGAGTCGTACTCGTAAGACAAACGTGAGATGTTCCATTCCTGCACAAAAAAAGAGAATATTAGAAAAAAGTCTGGGAACAAAATAAACATATATAGATACTTTGCACACTTCAGGGTTAAAAAACATTTCTCTGTCACCTTGAAAAGTCTGGGAAAGACATCAGTGGGTTGGCCCCGGATCACAAACAGTCGAGAGTTGTGCTTACGGAGGCTGGAGTCCAAGTCCTCAAGACTCTGCAGTAAGAACCTGGAGGAGGAATGAAAGGAAGACAGAGGGTTAAAAAACTGGCAGTGACAAAATACCAGTAAACATTCAGAAACTCGCACGATGATGAAGCTGAAAAAGAGGCATCATGTTGTTAATCGGAGGTTAAACAAAGAATTAGGAGTTCTGCTTGCCTTCGGTTTGAATAATGATTACATTTTACCGGTCTAAACAAGAAACTCATTTGAATTTTAACATTTTGCAGTCTGCTGAGTCCACAGAGGAAATATTTCCAGAGTTTGAAGATGTGAGCAAGTGACCTCATTAAACAAATGTTCATGTAGTTCACTGGAGAGGAAAGAGGAAAAGGTTTGCTCCAGTTACAGAACAATAGCCGTCCCTGGCCTACTTTTTAAAACCTGAATATGAAAGATTTAATTCTCCAGATGTAGTTCTTACTCGATAACTCACTGCCACTTTTGGACGACTAAAATAGACATTTCACAATATCAAACAGTACTTTTTATATATTTTTTAAAATGTGGTGTAGCACATGGCTTTGATTTTCTTTCGTTCATCGATTCGACAATTGAGACTATAAGGAGAAAGAGTTGACATTACATGAGTGTTGTGTGCAGCCATGTTTTGACAATTTGCAACTTTCACTAAGCTTGTTTTGAAGACGACATGCCTCATGAATTCAGAATTTTGTACAGTCATATTCGTAGTCTTTTTGCTTGTAGTTCCAAACATCCTGTTATATAAAGTCTGCATACGACCTCTTGACCTGAGTTTCTTACAACGTTAGCCCTGATGACAAATAATCTGAATCCAGCGGTGCTTCACAGTGCAATGAAACCATTATCCTCAATGCTGCCAATTTTCCTCTTTGTAATCCTTTGAGCATAGTTCCTCTTGAAATAGCCCAATCTAACCTCCATTTAGCCTGAATGAAAAGACATGTTTTTGTACTTTGGTGCTGGAAAAGTATACAGTACATCTCAGTCACTCTTCTCCCTCTGACATAACTGATGCTGATGCATCATTAACTTCAAAAGACAGGCCTTGAACTCATCCTTAAGACTGAATCATGCAGACAGTGGATGAGTCAACCAACCCGCATCCACTTGAGTTTAATCATGTCTGAATGTGACGTCAATGAATATGAATAAGCAGAACATACTGACCCCTGCAGATGAATATATGACCAGCAGAAACATTTTTCTTTCTTTAAGAACAAAGTGTGCTTCATTGTTATTACACTGTCGACTCTGCAGTGTGCTTCTGATTTTACATTTTCCTATAATAACAAATACAGAGTGTCAACATTTGAGCACACAGCCACACACATGCGTACAGGCCAAGCGACAGTAATGGCGGGCTTCCCGTGTTGTTGCTATAGGTACCAAAGTTCGTAGGTGGAAGCTTCCTGTATCATCCACGACGTCTAATCATGAATATGAAACTGGGGGGGGGGGGGGGGAGCTGCTGTGAGACTACTGTGACACAACTCCCACCACCACACTATTTATTACCACCATTTAACCAACGCTGCAGTCCCGCTTGGACTGCAGCATTTGTACATGGGGCGCATGAACTAACCACTAGGCCACCGGCGCCCCTCGTCAAGACAACTTTGACATTTTCAAAAGTACTACAGTATATGACCTAATTTTTATGATACTATAGTTGTTAAACAGTGTTGAAAGTCCTGCTACAGAGGATTTGTTTCTGTGCATGTTCGCAGTGCTGCACTTTAAAGCTGAAGAGAAAAAACGTCTAGTGCTGGTTTCTTATTCTCCAGACTCTGTGGGGAGGGTCTCAGGGCGTTTTTTTCTACATAACTGAACATTCTGCAAGCTTTCCAAGAACAGCCTGAACAAATACACAGTGTACACTTAACATCTGCAGGCTGTTAAACCCAAAGTCTTATCTGAAGGAAACTGAATAGCTTCCTGGCTTCTGAGCTAAGATTTATTCTGCGAGTCCAGGAATTGAGTCCAAGGTCATTCCTGCTTTGCTCCTGTCCTGACCTCCAAGTTCAATTTGAAGAACCGGCTCAGACCGTGTGCCTCCAAAAGAAAAGCAGTTAGCGTAGTCTCTGTGTCTTTCAGGGGGGATTAGACAAAGAAAAAACTGTGCCGCAATGCACAAAAACATTCATCCATGTCTGGATTTCTTTGTTTTATTTTTTCTGTCTCGTTATAAATCTGCACACTAATTACATCCTCATGAACCTCTTTCACTTGAAGAAAAGGACTTCCAGGCTCATGGGCCACCCAGAATAACGATGTCTTCTATCCTTAACAGTTTCAAGCATTAAATGTTAACAAAGACATCAGACAGAAGCAGCAAAATTAGGATGAAAAGGAAAACGGGTGAAACGTCTACTACTAACACACTGACCTACTTAGGCCTCGTGGGGGGGGGATGGGAAGGTTATTGTAATTATGTAATCTGACATTGACCCACCTCATAAACTGAGGGTTACCCCCCTTGATCTTGAGGACAAGGCTGCTAATGCTCACTTCTTCACCCGCAATTAAAATGATAACCTGAGTGGGCTGCTAGTGCGGGGACAACAAGCACAGCTCACAGCAGCTGCAGGCTGTGTCGCACTTTACATAGCTTCCTGCACAATCCCCCCTTAGCATTAGAATCATTTTGTGACATCCGTTTTTACTGTCTCTTGTGATACGTTTTATCTAAGAGCTGAGCACTGACAGTTTGTCTGCAATGACATGATTACAGTCTTTGCTTTATTCTTCAGCTTCAGCAAATGTGTTGGTTCCATAAAGGCTAAGAATATATCTTATTTTATATAACACATCTTTAAGTTCATGCTCTTTTAAAATCACAAAACATTAAGACCATTAAAAACTCTAAAGCATAAATTAATCCCCAACGCCCTTCAGCGTACACAGGATACCCGGGGAGGGGGCTGCCACTGGAGTATACATATACAGCATTTAAACATTTTTGTCAACTATTTCCTCATCGTCAGAGGATAACAGGAGTTCGCTCACTAATATTCTCTTTTCAATCTTTTAAGTTTTTTCAACAGTGCAGTGGGTAGTGGCTGTGTATTCTGATGTACAGTATACTTCACTTGCAAATAAACTACATTAGATTGGCTGGATGTTGACACTATTTCTGCTGTGTGATGGGTTGGTTGATCCATCAGTATTGAGGGAATATGTCCACAGTTGTTGACGGAGATCCTAATCACCTTTTGAGATAGTTTTATAGCCCAGCCATGTAAAATGTGAGTGTATAAAAATGTAGGAACTTCCTCCATTAAATTGTAGACTTCTCCTTTTTTTGCAGACTTTATCAAATCAGATTTGTTACTTTTAATTGTTTAAGTACATGGAGGAAAAAGTGTGCTCTCTTGACTGTTAGGAGAAATTATGTGAATACCAAGTTTTTTTCTTCATGCACATGTCTGATGCGTGTTAAAAAAAACTGAAGTGAAGAGAATGAATCAAAGCGTACTGTGCGTTCTGTGTGTGAGCTCTGCGTCACTCCAGACTGCTGTTACATAACTGTGAAAGCATAACATGGATGCTCCATAAACAGGCGCGCCTGCAAGCTGCTGCTGCTGCTGCTGCTGCCCTACTCTGCCAGTGACGGCATGGGACCAAACCAGAGCGCACAGCGGGAAAGGAAACAAAAACATCCAGGGAGACTCCTACTGTACAGTAAACCTTGGGAGCGCTTTCATTCAGCAGCTGCATGTGCATACTGTGAAGTCAGCCAGCCAGGACACTGTTGTTTTCCAGACAGAAGCAGCTAGCTCAGATGTAATATATAAAGTTCTGGGTCACAGATCACGCTGGCTACTGTTTGTTTTGAGGTTAAACTTTACAAGTTAGACGCAAGGTTAGCTCAGGCCATTTGCTGGATAGTTATCAGAGTGGACAATAGAAGGATTGAAAACTACCCGTAGCCGCCCTTGGATTTTATCTCTGTCACATGAGCCGGTAACGCTCATACTGCTTTGAATCACCAGACTCCATTAGCCTGTCCATACCTTGCATTTATAAAAGCACATCGTGCACGGCTTACTGGCTGTCTGGACTTCAGAGAATGTCAGTTATGTAAAATCTTAAATGATGCATCGCCTCAGCTCCACCAATGGAACTTGGATATGCAAGTTAGGAAATGTACTTAAGAGAAACAGACATAATCAACGGGTAAAGTTGCAGTGATTTTTCATTTCCAAAATCTAAACTATTCCCTTTTTTATTTAGCTCTGGCAAATATGGAAGCCAAGAAATTTTGAAAAGTACCTATTTTTTTTAATCTCAATTCTAAAATAATATGTAACTTCTCCTATGCCTCTGCCAAGTCTCTTTTCCCAAGATGGAAGAACTAATTCATCATGTGAATGCTGCAACAATCGAGAAAAACGGAGCAGAGTGAGGACTGCACTGCACTGAGCTGGAGATCCTGGGTTGTAAGAAACATGTGCAGTGATATAACCCTTTTAAAACAGAAACCATCCTATGCAATGAAGCATGCAGGCTGCAAACTATTCTTATACAATAATCACCGTCTAGCAGAGAGTCCAAAGTACTGTTTACTGGTTTGACATCTAACTCACCATTTTAGAGGAAGAAAAAGTTATATCATGAATTATGTGTTTCCATTTAATTATGTATCTGAAGGTATACTTGGTTTAATGATGATGACTGAGTAAAGATTGCAGCTTTAATCACAACTATATCTCATGATGTAATGGAGGAACCACTATGATTAGTGATCTTACCCATGTTGACGCCAGTGATTTTTCATTTTTGAGTTTAAAATCAAGATCCGTATTTAAATGATACCCGGTATATCAGATAATATTTCACTTTTCTATTTCTCAAATGTTCTCAAACAATCCAAAATGAAAGATTTTCTGAAGTGACAAATCAAAACATATCTAAGTGAACTACGCATTATTATATCAGTGTTTTGGTACCAATCAACCCCATCAACCCTCAACGTGGCTCTCAGGTCAATTTTTACATATCAATTAATTGGAAACATGAAGAAAACATGACAAAATCTGCCATGAAATCATGAAAACCAGAAATATGTCCATAATAATATTTGATCACTGGTATATGTTGAGTTAAATTTGAGACATAATTGATTGTAATTGTTTTTGTATTCTATAATTTGGCCCTCTGGCAGTAAGAATTCAATTAGAATAATGTGGCCTTTGCTGTCACCAAAGTTGCCCATCCCTGATCTAGGGTCATATTTGTTTGCACATATCAGCAAAACAATGCAGTTTTGTTTGTCAAATACTCAACTGCCCTTTGCATTCAACTTCAAAATATAAACAAATAACTTTGAATGTGTCACCTGCTTATAGACAGACGTGTCAGAAAATCAAGGCACTCAGGTGTAGGCTATCATAGTGAGGAGCTGTGTGTATTGTGTAACGTGTAATGTGTAACATGTGGTAATCCCCCTGCTGTAAATCACTCTGTGTGCACGTGGTTGGATCCTCACCTCCACCTGTTGATCCCAACGTTGGAAGACCCCGCGAACCAGGGGTCGAGGATGTAGACGCAGCGGACGGTATCCGCTCCCAGTAGAGATTCCTTGAGCGACGGATTGTCGTGGAGCCGCAAGCCCTTCCTGAACCAGTGGATCGTATTAATGACCATTACTCAACTTGACGAGTCCTTATTTTTCCTTTTTGAATGATGAAGATAGTCTTTTATGTGCTCAGTCTTCTCTGTTATTCCGATTCTCTGGCAGTGATTCAAAAAGTATGTCCAAAAAAAATGAAGAATTGAGTCCACAGGGAATCCAAATGTATGCAGAAAAAAATAGCCTGTATGCCTTTATAGCATACAACCCGGTAATGTTCAGCACTGCAGTCCACTATAATTAGCCTTGCTCTAATAAAACCTTTTCCATTATGTCGTAGTATTTAGAAACTGATGGCTGCTGAACCATTTGGACCGTAGACAGCGAACGTTCCCCGGCAATGTGACAGCCACAAACACGGCGGGCTTTAGGACGCGGTCTGCCGACGGACACCAGGGTGGCTGGTTGTATAACTTGTTTTTCTGAATTCTGAAAAATGCGTAAATAAACGTCCATATACTATTCAACGCATTCAACAAACACTATTTACGTTTTAGTTAATAACAGAGTAACTTAACTCGCCTGTAATTTTGAAGTCGTTGGCGCTGCTAACCGTTAAGACACGGTGGCAAAGACCCGGATGAAAGCTGGTTATGTAAATACAAATTCTGACTAAGATACTGACAAATTCTTCGACTGAATGTAACCAGAGTAATCACTTAGCTTTTCATAAATCCGTTTCTATTCCGTGTGTACAGTCTCCCTTCCGTCCCGAGCGATTGTTTTGAGTTGTGGCTCTATCAGAAAATGTTCTCCTTCAATGTCCACGAATAGCTGCTCACCCTCCTTGCCGCACCTACAGCCGTGACTCCGCCCCCCTCTGTACGATATTATGTATCTGCAGCGCTCTGATTGGCTGCAGGGGGCTGACTGCGTGTCACATCGTAGTCACGTTTCTGCAGCGTGCTTTTCGTTGACCTAAAAGATACGAGACAGCTGAAGATAAAGATAAAGATAAACTTAATTGATGCCCCATTGGGGACATGTTGTGCATTACAGCAGCTCAAGAAAACAGGAAACAGGAATATAATTATTAAAAATAACAAAAAGTTAAAATCTAACATATTGACATCAGTGTAACAAACCGTGTTCTGTTATCATACTCGAGGTTAAGCAGCTGAATTGTGACCGCTCATGGTAGACATGAACAACCTTAGCATATTTGTGTGATTAATCATGAAGTTATGTCAAAAATATATCTTGTTTTAACGCTATTTGTGTATATTTGAGGTTTTTTTTCCACAACTATAAAATATTATTAATTATTAACAGTTATTTATTGTGTGCACATAAACGTAAGACCTACAAATACCATCAAAAACAAAAGTATTCATCCAACCTACAGATCCCAGAGTGGCTTGTTTACGGTGAAAGTACCCGGATGAGCACATGAAGTCAGGCATGAGCGTTGGACTTCACCTCACGCTCCACCCTGCGTGCTTGTGTGGGTGTAATCGTAGTACTGTTGTAGTACAGTGACTGACGCACTTGATATTAGAAACGATTTGATAGCAGATGTGTAGTTGGGAGTGTACTAAAACTGAGATATTATACACAGAATGGCCTACTTTTACACTACAGATGAGTTTCTTTGTGTATTTAGAGGGTTAAACTCTGAGGAAGAGACAATTACAGCACGGATTTGCTCTTAATTTGAGTGTCCACCGCTTGTTTTTGAGTGTTTTACGCAGTTATGTCAATGCTTAAAGTTGTCTTTTATACAAATTCTCTTTTTCAGAGTCACTGTAATTTGTTTACACACTGTAATCATCTTTCTTATGCTAAATCCACGAATCTATTGCAGCTTATGCAATATTTATCTTAACCTTTTGGACTACTTTACAACAAAATGTTTTACCAGTATGTATATTTACCTTTTTTTATTAAGTGGCCGTGTATTTCCTATAATCCCTTTCTCATGTAATTCTTTGTCTTACTGCAATCACTTGTAATAACGTTAGTTTTAACATGTTGTATAAATACACAGGGCAAGAGGCAGTTATATCGTATAATAATTACACAACCGTCATTTCTATTTGCCTAATTTATCCATTAATTCTGATTAAAGTTGCATGCATGTATCTCTTTATTATATTATCATTACAATGAGAAGATTAGCAGATATAATTAGTAATACGACACTATGCAGCCTAAGTTCCCCCCTACTGGATGTTATTTAATGTCTAAATAAAACATGCGTCACACTATTCTCTTATATAAAATGGTTTGTTATTATGCAAGAGATCAGCTGCAGCCTTGCTCTGTAGAAAGTAGTACCTTCTCTTGGCCACTAAGGGGCAGTATAACACCATGTCTAAAACACCACCTCTGTTAGGATAACGGCATAAAATACATCCAGACATGACAATGAGCTGTTGTTATATTTTATGCGTTTGTCTTTTACACTTACAGTGATTCAAAAGAATCATATGTTATTGGAATAAACACATTATTATTGCTTTTTTTTGTTTTTGTATAGAATGAAAGCAGAAAATTACATAACATTTAATATCTGTCACAGTTTAGAAGAACCAAACCCATTTGTTTGAATAGTACAGTGTGTATAAATATAAATGTGGAACTAAAGGGCTTCCCACCATAGACAATTCATTACAAAATAATTCATCAAAACAATATCATAAAAGGTTTAAAAACACATGATTAAGACGATTGCCAAATAAAAAAAAACGTGACTGCACAGTATGACTAAGAAAACATGTTTACATGGCACACACACACTCTGCTGGCAAAGCACAAACAATCTTTCATCTTGCCGGGAAAATCATGATCATTTTTTGCTGTTACCAGGCAACCAACGCTTAATACGTGAGGACAAGCTTAGGAGGACCACAGAGCATGTAGAGAAGCAGCTGACAGCTGCCCACCTCCACCCGCTCTCACCTTAGTTAGTCAGCAAGATGTGCTGCAATGCAGACTGCTGGAAGTAAACTCGGTTACTGTCACAGAGTGGAGGATGGGGCGTGCTAACTGCTTTTATCTGCTGACGTAGAAACAAGTCATCGCACAAATAGAAATGCTTTATAATGATTTAATCGAAATCTTTAGAATCTCCTTAATGATGGCAGACAAAATCAAGTTAACAAATAGCTTCCTTAACTTGTCCTCCATATGCAAAAAAAAAATCCAACATTTCAAATTGAGTCCATTCTCCTCTGAGATTATGCTCAGGGCGGGAACGTCAAACGCTGTTAGGTGGTCATACGTCTGGGTTTCAGTCTTGCAGACATACTAATTTAAGATATTTGACACATTCTTAAACATTCTTCTGGATTGATTAATATCCAAGAGCCATGTAAACTGAAAATGTGTGGTGAAACACAGCCATGTATCAAGTTAAAACAGCTTATTTGATAACGAATTTGCTAATTGTCCAACAAAGTGGAAGTGAAAGTGGCTGAAAGGTACTAATATGCTTGTTAGTGTTGATATAGGAGAGACATTAAGTTCCAGCTAACCCAATGTTTGTGTACGCTACAAAGTGTCTGAATGCTAACATGAGTCAGTGGGTTATTAAATCTTTTGTTTTGCTTTGAAATAATGCCGATGTGTTTCCAGATTTTCATTATCTTTCAGTTGCTCACAAATGAAGAAGAGGTAATTGGATAACATATGTAGTTACCCTTCATTTATATGACTTACATCCCATAATACAGAAGCTATTACCAGAGGACAGGCCGTCGTGTAACTCTGGTGAATTGCATACAAAGGCCCACTGTGTTCTCATGTCTCTGCATACCGTACGTCACACTGGGCGGTAATGCTATTGTTAGCTTTTGTCAGCCAAACAAAGACACAGAGATCCTGCCATTATTTGTTTTAAACTCCTTTGCTGTCAGTAACTCAACAGCAGTGGGTGTCGCATCATTTCTCAACACATTCCCCGTGTAGTAAGTTTTCAGTGTTGGGCGTGCTGACTGCAGTGTCATGCTAAGAAAATATGAAAGGGCCTCTGGCATGGCAGGCGGTGTGGACAGATGGTTGGTCCAGCTCCGACGTACAAGGAGGAGCCCGAACAGAATGGATGAATCATGATTTCGCCAACTGTTCCTCTCAGCACGTACCCCAGAATTCAGCTCACTCACTCTTTGTTTTCATAACCTGACAAAAAAAAAATGCTTTATTGTGCAGGAAAAAAAACAAAAGATCATACAACATCGTGTTAGAGGGATGCTAAACTTTGAAGTCTTATCACAGGAGGGTGGATGCATCTCTGATCGTAAATAGCTTGGGCTCTGTGGATTGAACAGTTAACATTTTATAAGGATCTGAAAGGAATGCTTACGGTGTTCCTCAGTTGAGCTACCTTTGCTGCAAACTCGCTATTATTTAGGATCATAGTGTTGGACAGCAGGCCAGAAAACAACAGCTTTTCAACACAGGAGTTAGTGTTAGTTTTCCTGCCATTCAGAATTGTTTTACACAGTTGTCTATTAATTTGTTTTATTATCTCCCAACTCAGAATGCAATGAGATTGTTGTCAACAATTACATGATCAGTTGTGTGGGAAAGATCACAGGAAAGGCAAATTTTTTAATTGAGGTTTTTCCTTTTATCTTGTAAATAAATTGCAAATAAACATGTTTTTGCAGAGTGCTAAAGCCTAGTTTCCCCCAAAAGAACTACAAATATACACATAGTGTTTTAACTGAGAATAGAAAGAAATGTAGAAACCTACATGAGCTCTGACCCCTGAAAATCAGTGTTGTAAACCAACAAAGTACTGCTCATTTATTGTCTGACAGCGTACTCTTTTATTCTCATGTGATACGTTTGAATTGAAAACCTGGTTGTTTAGGTCAGTGGCTCACATTTTTTCCCACACAACCAAGAGCACATTGACATTTCTACCATGTGTTTCCTCTGCGGGAATCCACCTCTCATCCTGGCACTGCAGAGATCACTTCACTGCAGCTACAAGACTGCAAATAACAGATTGGTTGGCACAGTGTGTGTGTGTGTGTGTGTGTGTCTCTCTGATTCTGCAGTTATGCTTCACCAGCTCCAGGTAGCTTCTGAAAAAAAGGTAGCTGGCAGGTTGTCTGTGTCAGTCACAGCCGATGGAAATGCTGATTGGTTTGTGTCAGCCCGCGGGGCTCCAGACTCCACCTCCCGGCACAAAGTATGGAAAGCTGAAAGTGCCAATATTGACATCTAATTTAATGTGTTTACACTGAAATATATTTTTTACGCTGTTTAACCCTCAAAAACGTCCTTTTTGACAGTGTTCTCAAACAATCCAGTAAAATAATGCTTTTCATGCTTTACACTCTTTGAAGTACTATAAAACAGATTTCTTCATTTTAAAGAATACATGTTTTTATGCAGTATGGTAAAATGCTGCTTTTTTTTTTTTTTTAGAGATGTGCTAGTTTGGTTATGGTAGCAAAATACATGTTAAGGTTTAATAGGCTCAAATTATTGAGTCAAAATTGACATTTGGCCTATCCCGTCGCAACATAGTAGTACTAGCCAATCACACCAAAGTACAGGGGGACTGAGCGAAACCTATAAAAAAATTAACATTTAGATTTTAAGAGTTTCTGAACCTTAATCTAGTCCATTACTAAACTATTTTTAAAGGATAGAAAACATGTTTATTTTGTAAATCTTTTTAAATGACATATGAACAGGGATCGTCAAAGGCAATTTATTTGGCATTTTATCGCAGATCTATCAAATCATTGACTCTGTTAAAAAGATCAAGTAAGTAAAGTACATCACATAATTCAGAATGTAGGATTATACCTAATTATGTGCTGATAACAGTGGATACAAGAGCCAATAGCAGTTTTTAACACTCCAAGCAGTAGAGGTGAATTATGGCTCTTTTGGCTTTCCATACCTCTACGCTTGTTGCAGTGAGCGCGGAGGTTTTGTGCGCTCTCAGGTTACGCGTCTGAAGTTGTGGAGAAGAGGAGACTGAAGACATCCAGACACTTCAAGGAGGAGGAAACTAAAGGCTCACTTCTTTTTGCTTCATTCTTAACGCTGGGAATTACAATTAAGCCATCGGACGGCGGCTGAGGAAAAACGCAAGGAAAACGAGTTTGTAGCATTTAACTGGGAAACCAAGCATACCCAACAGTATGCGGTGCAGTTATGGCAGGCAAGGGTAAGACAGTCGTAAGGACGCTGGAGGATTTAACGCTTGATTCTGGTTATGGTGGAGCCGCGGACTCGGTCAGGTCGTCCAGCGTGTCGCTGTGCTGCTCTGACACGCATCAGTCCGTATCGGCTGGGGGCAACTGCTGGCATCTGACGGAATCCATGCACAGCAGACAAAACAGTTTGGACACAGTGAACACCGTCCTGGCGGAGGACACGGAGATACTGGAGTGCTCGGGTCAGTGCGCCAAGCTGCCCGAGCTGGAGGACGTGCCATGGAGCCTCGGCGAGGTGGAGGGCGCACTGAGGAAAGACGAGGAGCTCATGGTGGGCGACCCGCCACCGGAGGTCTTGGCGCGGCTGTCTGCTCTCATCAGCCGCGCGTTGGTGAGGGTAGCCCGGGAGGCGCAGCGGCTCTCCCTGCGCTACGCCAAGTGCACCAAGCACGAGATCCAGAGCGCCATCAAGGTGGTGCTATCATGGACCATCTCCGTCAACTGCATCACGGCGGCTCTGAGCGCCCTGTCCCTCTACAACATGAGCACCGGGGACAAGTTCAGCCGAGGCAAGTCGGAGCGCTGCGGGCTGGTGTTCTCCGTGGGGAAGTTCTTCAGGTGGATGGTGGATAGTCGGGTGGCCCTGAGGATCCACGAACACGCGGCCATATACCTGACCGCGTGCATGGAGAGTCTGTTCAGAGAGGTGTTCAGCCGCGTCCTGCGCAGCGCGCTGGTGGAGAGGGACAACGGGATCCCCAAGTTTACGCCGGAGTCACTGGAGCAAGCCATCAGCAACGACTCGGAGATCTGGGGGCTGCTGCAGCCCTACCAACACCTCATCTGCGGCAAGAATTCAAGTGGTAAGAAACGTCCAAAAGAGAAAAACCTAAAAGTGTCATGATGATTATGTACACTGAAATTGTGATTGCCTCTCTTATGTCACCTTGGTGGTGCATTTCTGGGAGATTGGCTGTGTTTTCCTGACCCCCGATCCACTGTTAAACCCAGTATAAAACCCACATCATAGTCAGGTTTCCCCTTAAAGATCCACTGAGTTAACATGGAAGTCCACCTGTTCCGAGAAAATGTATAGAAACAGAATCATGACTCCATTGGAAAGAATGAGTGAAACTCAAATTATTCCAAAACAAACACACACACATTCAGATTCAGATTCAAGTTTGATGATTGTCTCTTCAGGATAATATGATTTAAAACCCCCAGTATTTGATCAGAGAATACTTTTTTTTACAGTGCAAACTTTGATCATTTGCATATTTGGATGAGTAATATGAGCATAGACTGTGTAATTATGCTGCTTATCTGGCTCACTCCCAAACAAAAAAGGACCTGACAGTTTGTTGAATATTTATTACCCTCGGCTCAGACCTCAAAGCCCACCTGTGAAACATAAACTGTCTCTGTTATCCAAAGCCCCCACAGCAACTAAAGTCAGAATAGGTGTTTATGGTTGGAAAGAGATCAAAAAGGGCTCCACTTTCTCCGTCTCTGAAGCTATTATGTTCTCAGACATCCATTAGAGGCCCCTGATGTTAATGCAAACGGTTGTTTCTGACTGTGAGGAGGAGTGTGGAGTGCGGTTTGTGAGTCGTGATTGTTGCAGGAGCAGGATTTGTGTTTATATTGTGCGCTGCCCTTGTTGCTAATGCTATTACTGTCTCACTCCAGAAGGTGTAAGCTGTCAGTGTGGGCCGGCCCTCTCAGCCAGAGCCCTGAATGAGTTGGCTGAAACTATAAAGCAGAAGGGATTTGAAATGTTATTCTGTATCTTGGAGCCAAAACGAGCCACGCGATATTGACCCCAAAACAAAACACAGAAACAAATGTTGTTGTTGTGCGCTAATTGTTGCGGCGTGATTGTTTTCTTTCAGCACTCGTGAGAAAACTTAGTAGAAGATGAATTTGGTTGCCTACGTGCTCTGTGGACGAGCCAGTCCTCAGATTGTTCCAGAAGAAGAGTGGATTTGAAATTGCTCTCATAGGTTCCCTATGGTGTTGTGGTGTGATTGCAAATTCAATATCATGGATGCAGGGTTTTTTTTTTAAATCCACTCTTTACCTCGTTCATGTGCACCCTATTCACCAACACCACTCAATACACGGGAATGTTTAAAATGAAATTAAACTAGAAGTCTATTAGATCAACATTTAATCCATTTTCATTCTATAATACGAAACATTTATTTGTGATAAGCTACTAAAGTGAGTTTATTTTGAAAGATACATTTTTTTGGCTTTGTATGCCTTGATTGCAAAGATAGGACGTTGATTAGAGTCTGAAATCAAAGAGAGAGAGAGAGAGAGAGAGAGAGAGAGAGTTGGGAATGACATGTGGGAAAGGAGCCACAGGTTGGATTTGAACCCGCGCCGCAGTGACCACTCGGCCACCGGCGCCGCACAGACGGTCGAACAGCAAACAAACCAAAATCCCCTCAGAAAATGTCATTTCAAACCAGCGGTGATGGACTTTTTTCAGAAAACGTAAATCGTATAATAGTGGGTTAATCAAAAATGAAAATTGGATTTGCTGAACTATTGGTCGGACAAAAGACTTCAATCTCAAACTGACTTTGACTCCTGTGGATCAGCATTATTTGACACATTTATAGTCCTAAAGATCGATGGTTATTGATACTTTACGATGAATAGAAAACATCAGCAGAGTAATAATCGACATGTGCAGCCCCAAGGACAT
Organism: Labrus mixtus; assembly: GCF_963584025.1. Classification (NCBI taxonomy): domain Eukaryota; kingdom Metazoa; phylum Chordata; class Actinopteri; order Labriformes; family Labridae; genus Labrus; species Labrus mixtus. The sequence goes on along the minus strand of NC_083633.1, from coordinate 18,014,985 downwards.
TACAGAAGTAACATGGAGGATTGATAAGGGCGGAAACGACGGTTGCTTATCGATTTATCTGTCAATGATTTTGTCCATTCATCATCATTGTCTATCGGCTTGATATGTCAAAGATGCTGATCAGAGTTTTCACAGAGTTCAGTGTAACACAACGATTCAAAAAAACACAAAATAATTCAATCTTCTCTCGTGTGAAACAGTGAAAAAAAAACTAATTCTGAGAGTTGAGTAGCTGGCAACAGATCACGTTTTTGTCACTCTCGCCCTTTAGATCCCTGAAACAGTTAATAGATTATCAAAAAATCCATGCACTCATCGATTGAGCTCTTAAATGGATGAGGCAGATTTCCTTTCCCACCCTTTTCCCGCCCCTCATTCATCTTCTTCTACCTCATTGTTTCGCATTGATATTCGGTCAGGGGCGAAGACGCAGCACTCGGAACGCTTTTTGTCTGGAAATTGCTGTTGAGCCGAGAAGCAGGTATTTTCTCTCCGTTGACAGGGCCGCAGAGCCAAGCAATGCATCCCTCCCCTCCACTCCCACCCGAGGAAACGAGCATCATCCCCTCTCGTGGTGCAGAGGAGGCTTCAGTCTGCACACACACACACACACAGGAAGCAGAATGGTGTCATGTTGTTCACAGTTAGGGAGGCCAAAGTGCCACCATTTTTTACTTCAGCAAACATTTCAACGAGCTGCTTTTTTTTTTTTAAGTCTCCTGTGGTTTAAGAATAACTCATTAACACGCCTTAGATTTTTTGAGCCGTCAGACCTGGGGCTAAAATAATGAACCATCCTTAATCCCACATTAATCAAACGTTGACTCATATGTCTGCGATTTACTCCTTTTCTCTCTCTCTCTCTGTGTGTGTGTGTGTGTGTTTTCTTCTGAGCAAAACAAAGCTGATGGGAAGGAGTTTAGTCAGCAGTGAGCCCTTCTGGTGAGAAAACACAGTCTCCTGTTTAAGATATCACCTGGGGACCCAAAGGCGTGCGGCACATAATGACTAAATCTACGTTTGCCGCGCGGTCCCGCTGACCGTACGAGACAGCCCTCTGCGCTCTGACTAATGAGCACAGCTAAACGGAGGCTTTTTCTCCACGAGCTCGTTGCCACTCAACCCCCGTCACAATCTGGAGTTCTAACATTTACAGCGAAAAAAAAAGAAGAAAAAAGAAGCACATGTCGACGGTGAATAGCATTTCAGGTGAACGGCCGCAGCGAGACCGAATAAAGAGGCAGAAAAGTCAGCGCACTGAATGTCCTTAGAGTTTTCTTTTATCTGGGTAAGAGCAGCGTTTCAGCACAAGAATGAGCTGATTCAATGTGTGCATGCTCGGGAATAACCTTACTGACACTGATTCTGAAACTAAGAACACCTAAACCCACGGTTAACCGTCTACAGGTGGCGGGAGAGGCCGTTAAACATGGGCGGGTCTGTTTTGATTGAGATGCCCTGCTGTTTGTTGAAGCCTTTGAAACAACTCATTTTTTGTTCTTCAATTGATGAGAGGGATTTTTCTTTTTCTTATTTCAAATCTCTGTTGTTGAGGTTTGGTTAGGTAAATGGTAAATTGACTTGAGCTTATATAACACTTTTCTAGTCTTCTGACTACTCAAAGTGCTTTTACACCGCAGGTCACACCTACACATTCACACACTGATGACAGAGGCCGCTGTGTAAAGTGACCATCAGAAGTAACTAATCCCATTCATACTGATGAGGCAGCGGGAGCAACTTGGGGTTAAGTGTCATGCCCAAGGACACATCGGACATGTTGCTGCAGGAGCCGGGGTTCAAACACCTGACCTTCCAGTGGAGAGACAGCTGACTCTACCAACTGAGCCACAGCCGCCCGCCCCTTAGGTTCAACACTGTTTCAGTGGCTCAGATTGGTCTGAGCAGCGTCTTCCTGCAGACGCATTGATGGAAAAATAACAACCGAGCTTCACCTCTGAGTGGCTCATATGACTCCCAGGCAGCTCAGTTGACGAGTCAAATATATAGGTTTTTAAAATATCCAAACTGGAAGTACGGTTCCCTTAGCCAAAGACGGTAAAAGATACAAATTAAAGGCAAAAGCAAACACACTTTTCAAATGTCTTCAACTTCTGAGAAATGACTCTCAACAAGGAGTCACCGTCTTTAACTCTCTCTCTTCCCGGTCCTGCCAAATCTCCAAATGTCAAGTGACCTCAGAAAACATGCAGCCCCGCTCACGAGCTTCTGAACCTGCCGGGGCGCTGTGGAAATCTGGGATCCCGGATGACTTGATTGCATCTGATTATGTGCGTTATTTGCCGTGACCTTCCCCCAAGGAGCCAGTCCCGACCTCTGCAGGGAAGATGACACAACATAATGAAATTGCGTCGCCTGCTATAGTCAGTCTATTAAATTATCAGAGGGGTGTCTGTTCTCCCTCCTCCTACTTCCTTCCTTCCTTCCTTCCTCCTTCTTCCCTTGCTGTCTTTCACACCATATTTTATTGTGTTTACTGCGAGAGAGGGTGGGCTTCAGAGTTTGCATATTTATTTTCCACTGTGGGTTTTTAATAAGCCCGGCTCATAACTGCGTGATTCTGGCAAAGGCCTTTTGTTGTCCATTCTGTTATTATTTTCCGCCTGTCCTCCCCCTCCTTGGGGTGGACTCGCAGATGAGCAGACAGATTGCTGACGCTCTGTCGGAGAAGCGAGCAATCGGGCAGGCAAGATGGTGGTGATGGATCTTTATGTTTGCGGTAACTTCATAAGACCAAAGGCTGCACCCCTTCCCCTCTACCAGTCTTCATTTCGATTCCGTTTTTAGCAGTGATAAGTGGTTGTGAAGTTATATGTGCTTTTTTTTTTTTTTTTAAACAAAGACGTGTTTTATGAGCTGCATCCTTTTCTAGATCTGCTCATTTTTACCCGGCGAGTGAGAATATTGACTTTTATCTGCGGGGGATCCAAAAGCATCAATAACTTCAGCTCTGGGCAAGTGGGACCAGCCCCCAAAAAAATGATGGTGGGTTTTTATTACTTCCATGTCATTGGAGCGTGGATCCCCTTTCCTTTTTCAGAAACTAGGTGAACGCAGTGGGTCAGAGATGAGATAATGAGAGGAGTGAGAGAGAGAGCGCTGAATGCCTAATGTTGTGAGGGAGGAAGAGAAAGCAGGCTGGAGTGTCAGCTGGAGGGGGGGGGGGGGGGGTGATGGTGGTGGTGGTGGTGGTGAGGGGGCACTGGCGCAGGGTCCCTGTGAGATATAATTATGCAGCCCTCTTTAATTAACACTCGTGCTTATCTGGTAGTCATTAAGATTAGGAATTAGCAACGGGAAACGCCAGGGAGCCGCAGAGAACAAAGATGATAATTCCTCTCATTCATTTCTAATACCTGGTGTGCAGGTCGGTACGTTTGATCTGATCGGTTTGTGTGGCCGTGGAAACATTTCAATGGTCTTCACGGAACTGAGAAACTTTGACGCCACCTGTCCTTGATGTAGAAACTTTTATTTTGTTGGGACCACAGGCTTCAAAGAAAAAATATATTAGCCCTTGGACACATTAAGTCTGGACTTTTACTGCCTTACCTTAAAGGCTTTATATGTGATGTTTCACACTTAAATGTAGAAATCAAGTATATCTGAAAATAACTCTGTGAGTCATGACTGTCTACAATGGGTGTAACACCCGAGTCCCACTGTCTGTGATGTTTTCAGAGTTTTCCGAGTCCTATCTTCACTTTGTTTACATCGCCCGGACGGCCGGCTGACTCCTCCCCTCGTGTATAAAAGTTGTTTAATTGAGGGACTAGAGAAAAGAAGAATAACATACTGTACTCACTGCTTAACTGTGTTTCTAGATCACGCTCATTTCAGGTAAATTTACATGCAGTGTGAAGATACGAGCAGAATAAAGATCGCTAGCATTAGCATGCTAGCACAACAATGCAGCGCGAGTTGTTTTGGTTTCATGCTGGTGCTCAAGGGCGACATCTGCTGGATCAAAAAATCTCACACAAAGCCTTTAATACAAAGAATATATCCGCCGAAGATGTAACGCTGTTAGCTAAGCCGTCTTAGCAAAGAAACGCATCAATCTGCTGTTGTCTGTGTTATCAATTTGGTTGATTTTGTGGTGTTGAAAAGGAGGCTGAATCGTTGCTGTAAAAGCCCAGAGTGCATTTGGTAGGCTGCTGAAAGGCTGCATTTTTTTTTTCATGTGGAGTTCAAAAAAAGTACCATGACATAATGCATTTCAAGCGTGTTCGTTCCTCCTGCTGTTTCTTCACTCTTTACTCCCTTTTTTTTTTTTTTTAACGTTTCACACTCATGTTCATGTTGAAAGACCTTTACGAGTAATCCGTTCCATCTGCTGACCCCCTTGATCCGCGTTTTGGGCGTGAAGTCTGTGCAACAGGTGGTTGTTTTGGTGTTGGAGTGAGCCGTGCTGATGACTTCACTCTGCACTCACACCTCGGCGGGGCGAGGAAAGGAATCAAAGGAAACAATGCTGCAATGTCAAAATGACCTACTTGTCACAATCCCAGGTTAGCAGGAAAAAAAAATCCAACTGCGAGATTTGATGACACACATCCTGGACGTCTTCAGGATGAGACGCACGGCGCTCCTTTTGATGTCGACACATTTTTTTTTTGTGACAGCCGCTGTCAGAGCGCACTGTGTTATTTGTTGTTTTCTGTCAGCGGTACACAACTTAAGTCAACACTTGTGTCCTTAAGGGACGTCTGAAACAACGTCAGATTTGATGCTACTTTTGCTTTTATCTCAACTTTGTAAGAAAATCTGTTTTTTTCTGTTCCTGTAAGAATAAAAAGGACTTTTGCAGCTTACTTTTTTTCCCCGTTAAAAAAAGTCACAGAAATGCCAGAGGACGATGTCAACAGACTCACAAGACACATCAAGGTTCAGTTCACACAAATTACAAAAGTTCACATTTTTTGTACTTATCCCAGATGGTCTCCAGTCATGCAGAAACTTTGGTTTCACTTCTGATTTTAAGATCATGCAGGTCATTTGTTAAATGTGTTTTTTTTCCTTCTGCTGCACTTCCAGTGTTCAATGACCTGAAGGAATCGGTGTTAAACCTGCTACCAACGTTGGAATCATTTGTTTGGTTCCTTTCTTTAAAGGGTCATTTCACCCAGAAATACAAGAAAAAGTATTTTTTGCACGTGTTGCATCACAGGGTTGTGTGAAACATGTTGCGACTGATAACAGAAATTTGTTGAGAGTCATTAAGAGTACACATCTGAACGAAACAGCGACCCCGGGTCCTTTTAAATATATTTTAACTTTTAGAGAGTTTTCCAAATGCTTTATTAAAATGCCTCAAAACCTCAACGTCACTCCCTTTGAGGAAGCTGAAGAACCTCAGAGATTCAAATTGAACCTTGAAAAATGAAATCAAAAGCATCTCAATTGAATCACCAAGAAGCCAACAAAAAAAAAGTAGAAGTGAAAACAGAATCAGGAAAACTTTTTTAGACAGAGGGGGGGATTTTAAGCCATTACAATCCCTCCTACACAACATGTAAGAAAAAAGTTACAAGGTATTAAAAATGATAAGGAGTGGACGACATGTGCAAAACTGTCGGTTATATGTACAATTAAATACAACATAATGTATAGAAATAAATATGAATATATAAGAAAGTAGGGAGTAGAAATAAGAACAAGCAGTATGGACAGATTAGGAAAATGCATATGTACAGATGTGTAGTCAAATTCTACCTATGAGTTTAAATCAGCTTTGTAAAATCAAAAGTAGGACGTTTCCTGGCTGTGTTTGTGGTTATATCACACAGTCTGCAAAGCTGCGAGGTTTTAGTCTCACCGTTTGCATTTGTGGTCAAACTACATTGTATCCTGTCAGCTACACTGTATGTTTTCATTGTTCTGCCTCTTAAGATTTCTGTTATCGCAGCCAGCAGTCTCCCGCACTGGGCCTGTGGTTTTATCTTTGAACTCTATGACCTTCTTCTGATCACACATTAAGCACAAATGTTCTTTTTTTCTTTTTTTTTTTTTTTTTTCCATAATTCCTCAGCTTTACTTGAGCAGGACCTTAAATTCTTACAAACCAAGCAGCTCATATTTCTGTGAAGACACCACTATGACTACAGATATTGATTGGTTTTGAGGCTTTGATGCTGCTGTATGAGTCAAGCTATTGAGTGGTTGTGAAATGTTTGACTTACTGTAATACGGATATCATCCTTAGACGAGGAATGAGGATGTTGAAAAGAAAACACATCCTCTTACAAACACCTTTTTTTACTCATTGTCTTTCTGGGCTTTTTGTGATTGCCTTTTGGACCATATGACCATGGAGCCCGACCGATTTATCGACCAGCCGATAATATCGGCCGATATCTGGATATCCAGTGACTATCAGTATTGGCTGATTTCATTGAGATATGCACTGATATTATGAGAGTTATTCACAAGTAATTTTTGATTTGAGTTTCATTGTATTAAACTAGCAATTCTCTTTTACCAGCAGAGGGCGCTGGATGGATTACAACAAGCATTATCACTCGCGATAAATCTCTACAGATCGAACATAGAACCAAGAAAGTTATCGGCCAATATATCGGTATCTGATTTATTTTATAAAATCCCGAATATTGATATTGGAATCGGTCCCAAAACCCCGTATCGATCAGGAGACAAAAGTCACAATAATTAATTAATAAAAAAAATTAATAAAAGAATTAATTAATTAAAATTAAATTAATTAAAAAATTAATAAAAAAAATAAAAATACTTACGCTGTTGGTGTTTATTTTTCGATGTTATAGAAGAAAAGCTCGACTCTAGAATTTATTAGCACAATAAAAAACATTTTGTTGGCACTCATTAACAGATTGTGTCAGAAAGCAAAATAAAACTGACCACTGGCTGATTGCCGTTTTTGACGTTCATTAAATTGATTGTCACACATACGAAGTGTGGGATGCAATCATATCAATTCAACAATATTTTTTCCAGCCGAGTCTGGCCACTCATTACTACCCAGCTCTTGTGCTTTTGAATAATGCAGCAGGCTAGATGACTTACATTGTTCTAGCGCCATGTGAGTTTGTTTTTTAAAAGCAGCAAGCATCAATCAGAGCTCACCCACTTGCTTATTATCCTCTCCCTTCCTATTATTTCACGCACTTACTACGCACTCCTGGGGCTTAAATTGTTTCTGTGAAGAGGAATACGTTTATAAGAAACTAACTACTGCGAATGTATTTTGTTCTGAGTTCCCTGTGCCGACTTTGTATGCAGAAGTTGACACCCGGCTCTCTGCTGACTGTACTTTAAAAAATGAATGACGGATGCTTATCTCTCTGCTGACGCCTTTTTCTTCTCAGCTTTTCCCTCCTCAAGTCCAACAAAACTCGATAGTTTCACCCTGTGTTAAATTCAAGATGCAAGAAATGGAACGGAAGTGGTGTGGCTACTGTGCATATTTTGTAATCATTTCTCCATGAGGACAAAGCTGCTTCTGGATGTATTTGTGGAGACAGTGTCTAAAGCTGCAGGGCCTCTGGGTGTTTGGTTCCCCATGGCAGTGATTGACTGACATCTGAAAGCTCTTGTTGCCGGGAGACAAGCTGACAATTTAGAAGCTGCATAGCCTCATATAGCCTTCAACATTTGATTTATGATGTCTCCCTATTTCCTCATTTGATCTGTTTGGCTAACCAGCTGAAAAGTTATCATGGCTTGCTGAAATTTGCACTCAGCTCCACCTGACAACCGCTAGCCAGCAAATAGCCAAGCTGTAGAAACAGTTAGTGCTCTGTGTCACCCAAATTCAGCTTTTTGGTCCTACAATTTCACCAGCTAGATATTCTTTTTGACGTGTACTTTCTTGGTCCAGGTTCCAGGTATTGCATCCATTTCTTTTTAAAAATATGTGGAAAGAAAGAAGTGTCCATCTCCAGCCCGTCTGCCCTCGCTGGGGCAGTCCCTGTCCTTTCTGCAAACTGACATTTCTTCCCTCCAGTAGACCTGGTTTCCTGTATATTTTATGAGAAACCTCTCACAGAAACAGGAAGTCCTTTCATGTCTCTCGCCTTCTACCCTGCGCACAAAGTCTTTTATGTTTTGTCCTTGCGATGGCTCCGAGGTGCTTTAGTTGACCTCAGCTTGTTTTGTAAGCTTCGGGGTCGACGCCTTCCTGTTGCGCTGCACGCTGGCGGGTCACATTTTTCGCTCAGTGTGAACACTGATATTCGGCTAATGTCTCCCAGCAGCCTCGATAAGCGCAGATTACTGCAAACTATGACATGATTACTTGGCTTCCACAAGTCTGTCCAATGTGTTTGAGCAGAAGTGATTAAAGGCTTTGCGAAAATCAACAAGAAATGTTTTTTTTATTCACAGTTCTTCTGATGCCTATCCATATTTATACAGGATCCAATCCAAGGGAGGACCTCTATTTTGCTGTCATGTGTTTTTTATTTGAATGTCACATCGACTTGTGAGAGAAAAGCAATCCAACTGAAGGCCAATCATTTTGTTTCTGTTACTCAGCTGTAATTTGTAAGTGTGGAGGAGCTGCAATGAGTTGGTTTGAAAGGATCAAAGAGAGAGATTAAGAGCTGGATGTTGGCGTTTCTACCAGTTGGATCATTTAATAATAATAAAAAAAAAAACATCTCACATAAGATGTCAGCTGGACTCAGATGATGGTGCATCTTTCTTCGGCTTACACCCTAATTTGTCAGCCCGTGTTGAGCTCTGTAACGGTTGTGTAATACTTTTGAGTTTTGCACCAAATGCTGCATTCACTGACTCTGCTCCTGAAGCTGACAGACTGAGTGTTTTTTTTTCCACGATTGAACTTCTCCAATCTCGAGTCAGTAGTGCAGGTCTTCACAGGAATAAACTCTATTTAAATGCAGAATCTGTTGGATCAGATTTTGGTGTCAGAAGAGATCCAGCTTCCATTCCTTGTCCCATTATAGTTGACATTGACAACTGGTTTTCAGCATTGGTTGTACAAAGGCAAATACGCCAGTGGAGAGCAAAGAGGACAGAAGACATTCCACTGTAATGCTGACCTGGAATCCATTATAAGTCATCAGCTCTAACTAATATTAATAAAACAATATCTGTAAATCCGTACAGCTGATATTCCACTCTTGGTCGTCGTTTCTCAGCTCAGTTCTGGAGGAAGGGGAGGGGGAGACTGTGTCTGTGGTCAGTAAAGTGGACATGGATTAAATGGAGCCATGTCCTTGTGTTCCCTGAGCTGCAGGGTTTCATTGTGTCGTGTGTCACATCCCCAGAAGTCAAGCGGACTCCTCTGCACGCCGCCGCGGCTTTTAATTAATGATGGGGCGAGTGCTGGATCAGTTTCTGGCCGCTCCCAGGTGGTGATGGGAAATTAGGCTCCGTGCTCCGGGGAGAACCATCTGGTGCCATCGCGACACAAATAGGCTAATGATAGGGACACTGAGCATTCTGGGTAATGGAGTTTTAGGGGACTCACAGTTTTATCAGTGGTGTTGGATTTGACTTTTTTACCACAAATCTTTGTCACTACTTCCATTTTCAGCTCACAGACACACCAAAATTTGAAACATTTACAGCCAACTATTTTCTATTTCTAGTCATGTCACCATATTTGTTTTCGCTAGGAGGTTCCTGGTTCGAATCCCATCCGGGCAGAAGCAGATGAAACAGTAATGCTTAACAAGAAACTGCTTATTTTAGTGCTTTTACCCGTTCAAATATTACAATCTTCTTGATTTGGCGAGGAGGAGACCTCTGTGATCAGTTCAGCTAATGGTAAAATATCTTGATGAGGCAAACACTTAAATATCTATTTGAGGCGGTAGAGTTTATAACCAGTGATTCTCCTGCTCCTGCTTTGGTGTGTGTTCAATGATTCAGCTAAATAAAAGTCTACATATCAGACTGGGAAAAAAAAAAAAACGCAGGCAGACTCAGGGTCTTCTCGACTGATGATGAGAATAGTTTCCTTCATAGGCGGCAGCTCTCGGGAATACCCTTTGTGATTCAAACCCACACTTCTCCTAAAAATTGCACTCGGAACACATCCTCCCTCCCCCCTGTTCTCCTTTTTTTTTTTGTACTTACTACTCTATTTAATCCCGACTTGACAGGAGCAAACGCCAACTCACACAGAGACTGCAATTGTTTTAAAGCCCACGGTTACATAAGCTGTTTTCTCAATGACCGCCCATTGACAAACAGTGGCAACAGTGACACGGTCTCACATACAGTGTTACTGACATCGCTGAGTGGCTGTAAACTTCACTCATGTAAGGATGTAGCAATTTAGTGCGCTGCTTTTGTGTAGGCAGTGACACTCCCTCCCACTGACATGAGGCATTTCATAACAGCTACAAGACAGACATTTCAAAAAGTAGTTCTGCTCAATGCAACCATTGCATGATGAATTTTCCACCCCAAAATCTGATCCTACTTCTTGTGCTGAGGATTCTTAGTTTGATGTGCAGCTAAGCCTGGTCCCTTATCCTCTCCATGAGAAAATTCATCTCCTATGGAAGCAGATTTGTTGTAAGAAAACGACTAATTCTCAAACACATTATAAACAGGAATCTTAAAGGTATGCAGCTGAATGAGGTGTTATTGTGTGGGAGGTTTGGTTTGAAGTACCATGTTTCTCTGTTTACCGGAAAGTGGCGGTCGTGGGTGATTAAGGGGGGGGGGGGGGTTGCAAGCCGCTAAAAATAACTGTTCCTTTTACGGATATATGTGGTTAGTCACTGGAACTGGCTCCAAAAAAAATACCTGGCTTCATTAGCTCCTATCACGCAATGACATTTAATTTTTTTTTTCAGCAGGAAAAAAAAAACAACTATTACCAGTTTTTTGAAAAGGTCTTCTGACCCTCTAATGCTCGACATATCATGCTGAAGAATTTGAAGAGATTGCTAGAGGCACGACGTTGGTAATATTGGCGCTTGTGTTCTGGTTACATTTGAAAAAATTGAAGATTATACTGGTTTTTTTTGGGGCCTTTTTTGCATTTATTACATCGGACAGCTGAAGAGACAAGCTGCTAGTTAAAAGTTGTAGTTTGAAAATCTCACCCTGACAGCAAATCATAGACAGGCAATTATTGAATCTTCAGCAAACAGTCACAAGACGAGAGAAGGGGCTGCTAACTGAGCTGCTATGATATTCATTAATTTTCAGGAAGCTTCAAGGGTTCTTTGAAAACCAGAGAAAAAAAACAACAACCGGAATAACGTTGTTTAAAACAAACACAAGGACCTTGAAATGAGTAGAAACATCAAATACAGCAGCTTGAACTCAAGAGTCCTGGGGCTCTTCGACAATTTCCAGTGGAGTTTTTCAAGGAGGCTGCAAGCTGAGCTGCCGGTTCTCCTTCATATAGTTTAATGTTTACATGGGAAAAAAAACTTGATACCACAAACAGGTAGTAGTGGGACAATGAGCAGCTTGCAATCATAGAAGCTGTGATGAGAAAACTTCAACACATCAACAAACCTACTGATACAGCATATTGGGGGACAATTCATCACTTTTATAAAGTTTAGGTCGGGTTGATACAGTTTTTTTTCCCCAAGGCTGCAACTGCTAACCATGCAGATTCTTTAGGGGGAAAATTCACCCTACTGTAGAAATAAGAAGCTTTCTATTAAACTGCCAAATTCAATTCTATTGACAAATACTGACCTCGCTGAAGCCCTGGTTTTACTAATAGGGTCCTTATGTTCTGCTTTGTGTATTGAAAGGAAAACTTATTAGGGAGAGCGAGTATTATAAAATCAATTCACAGCACAGCAGGTTTCTGTGAGACGAAGTGCAAACAAAAGAAAGAGCCACTCTGCTCCCACTGAGAGATCTAAAAACCTGCTCCAAGGACTCAAAAAGAGAAAACTGAATCCTTGATCAGATCAAATATTAATTTATCCGAAATAAATATTTCTCCCACTCATCCATCAGCCTGCTGCCAATCCTGCTTCCTCTCCTTACATCTCGTTTAAAATATGCGTACACCTCTCAGCTCTACTATGATACTACATAATACAAATTACCCTCTTGTTGTTTTCTCTCGTGTGTGAGTTTTCTTACTCCACTACGCCACATGTCTGGTTGAACCTGCTTTGCGTCATCCTGCAGCCCTTTTCTTTGGCCGACGTGACAGACGTGTAGAGGCAACACGGCGTTGTAGACAAGTTGCATCACGGCCTCTGTTTACCTAAATCCTGCTCCTTTGCCAGAAACCAGCTTACAGAGGGCGTGCAAATCGGCACACAAAACAGGTGTCTGGACACACATTGACGCTGGAACATGTTGATGTTGCTGCACCTGTGGGGAATGTTTGGGGATATGACATATTTTAACTCCGTTCTGAAAATTTAAATCTAAAACTACATTTAAATTCACTCTTTAAAGGAGTGAAACAGCAAAGATTCTTGATTTAAAAAAAACAACATTTTTCTTCTCTAAAGCAGCTGAACACTCACATTCAGTATTTCTCTACTTTTCATGACACTTTTCACATAATGCAGTTTGCAGCCTCTCTCATTCCAAAGGTGCATTCATACCTCTTTATTCAGAGGTTATGATCTTGCTATTAATCTGTGGAGATTGCAATCTGTGGCCCAGGTAGTAAAGTCAGCAGTCTCTCAACCGGAAGGTCGGGGGTTCAATCCCCAGCTCCTGCAGCAACTTGTCCTTGGACAAGACACTTAACCCTAAGTGGCACCTGAGGCTTCGTTGGCTATACGTGTGCATGTGTATGGTCACTATACACAGCAGCCTCTACCATCAGTGTGTGAATGTGTAGGCGTGACCTGCGGTGTAAAAAGTGCTTTGAGTCGTCAGAAGACTAGAGAAGCGCAATACCAGTTTAAGTCCATTTTAACATTTCCAATTCAAGGTCATCCCAAATTGTCTGTATTGTGAATTAGAAAACACTGACATGACAAAAGCATTTGTGAAACATCTTTAATCCTCTGTTCAGTATCATGAAGTGAAAGAGAAAGTGTACCGCAGGAAATGGCATAAAACCTGTTTACGATAAATATCTGTCTCGGGTTTCTGCTTCCTGTGAAATCAGACGCTGAGCTTCAAATATAAAACCACACTCCAATAACCCTTAAAATCAACTGTTATTCCAGCTTAATTCTCTTTTCTCCATAGCTGACCTGTCGCTCCTTTCCCGCTCTCTCTCTCTCTCTCCCTGATTTCAGACTCTGTCCACTGTCTTATGTCTACAACAAAGGCACAAAAAAAAACTGTACAGATCTCAAAATTAAGTAGTTAAATCAATCAATAAATAAAAAATCACTTCTGTTCCCTTCATTTTTTAAAATCCTTTGCTTGTTGTGACAGTGACAGAAGTTCTCACAGATCAAAGTGCAGGTGAACAATGCTGCATTGTCACCTGCTGCCTCACCCAGGTGTATCAAAGAGAGCTTGTGTAACTGTGTTTTTGTTGGATGTATTTCCACAAAGTGCTCTTTTTTTACACATTATAATTTCATAACATGTTAATGTAAGCTCGCGGAAAAACTCTCTTGATGCGTTTAAAGAGCTTCGATCTCGGAGCCCTGCCATTATCGAGTGCGAGAGTTTGAGGCATCCAGGCGTATCATGCAACGCCAAGTTTACCCAGCCAAGAACTCATCCACCTATGCTAATGCACACCTACACACGGCAAGCAGCATGATACCGTCCCTCCTGCTTCCGACACATAATCCTCCGGCTTCTCGGCTGCACATTTTTTTTTTTTTCCCACACTCCCCTAAAAAGACAAGCACTCAATCTCATCCGCATACCCACAATCCATCATCACGTCCCAGAGGCTGCCGGGTACCGTCATCAGAATACAGTTTGTGGTTTTTTTGGCTTGTTTTCGCCTGTGAATGCATCATCAGGGGGGTGGCAGCATCTATCTCCCTGACCTGCATTTCTGCTCGTTAAAAGCGCCGTTTAAAATGTGTGAGTCAGACCGAGGCAATATGAGTGTGCATAAAATGTAGAGGCATAGGGTTGATTTTTTTTACATTAAATTAAGCAGAAAAATCACAGAATATACGTGTCATCGGTATACTGTATTTATTTTCCACATGCATTTGAGGGATCAAAATAATAAATCTACCTATCCATCCATCAGTATTGGTATCGAACCCTTAAAACACATATCGGTCGGGCCCTTCTTTAAAGTAGAGAAATTAGGCGGAAAACTGTTTTTACTTGTTTTTCCTCAAGCAAAGAAAAGCATTTAAAACTGAGAATTCAACACATTTAAATGCATCAAATTTAATAAATTTGTTTTATTCATTCATCCCTCGGTTAAAATCTTAATTTTAAAGTTAGCGATAGGCCGAGTCATTGAGGGCATTTACAGTTTAGCTGCCAAACATCAGGGCCAATTTTTCTCTCTTTCAGTAAATCGTCAAACAAATCACAGAATGAACTCAGAGGTTGCTCATTCACTCGGTTGGTTTCAGCCACAGGTGAACGAGTACAGCTATTCAGCTAATTTAATGTCGCGCAGAACATTTCAGACACATTTAATCTGCAATATTAAAGATTTTTTTAGAAATTATTTTTTGAACTGTTCAAGCTCTGTTTCATTGTGCGTGTCTTTGTCTTCCCTGAAATCTTTAAAATGGGTCCACCTTGTCTGCGTCTCTTCCTCCATTAGCTCTTTAGTCATTATCTTAAATTGAATCATTGGGGCTCAATGTTTTATGATTTGATACATTAGCATATTTAATATTTTAACTAGGCTCGTAATGCATCACGCAGATCTTTTTTTCCAAACCGTGCCGCAGGTCGTAGAGAATCAAATCAAATACCTTTTTTTTTTTTGTTGCTCTATTCCAAACATCCATTGACATCTCCGTCACCGCGTCTCCGTCCATTTCTCTAAAACGCTCACGTAAAACCATTAATAGATTTTTCCGGGGGCCATTGGGAGCCAGAGAAAACGAGCTGTAAACACAACGCTGACATATTGTACCTCATAAAGCCGAGATGGGGGAACTTGTTTAAACACCCAGCTTCAACACCGGGAAGCGTTAGTATTCATTTGGAGTCGTGTTTCTGTTCGTCTGATGAATGTAAGTCCAATACTCACTCTCTCTCCCTGTTTTTTTTTTAGCTCTCTTTGTGATCTTTATAAACTCCTGAGGGAGATATGTGGCTCTGCTAAACGCTCCATTATAATGAGCCGGGAGCTAACTCTATCCGTTAGCTGTTCAGTGTCTGACAAAGTAGCCGCCTTCTGCTGCATACGAGATTTATTAGACGGGTTAAAGTCAAACAAAAACAGTACATTTACAGGTTTTGATAAGAAAAGAACGAGGTAAGATTTGTCAAATCAGTCCATACAGGTGAGGGGAACCACACATACAACGCTCATATCGGCTAATTAGTCACAAAATAGCGTCTTTCAAATTTGACCCAATCGTCCCTCAGCTTGACATCGACCTCGGACAAAAAACAAGTAACGTTTAATTCAACGATTTCATGTACTTATCACCGTGTGCCTACCTGAAATTGTCCCTGTTTGCTGGACGTCTGCAGCTATTTCCTGCCAACGTTTCTCTCGTTCGAAAGCTGTCGGACAATTTGCGCAGGCAACTGTCAGGACTGAAAAAAAAAAAAAGCCCTTTGGCTCGGGGAAGGCTCGTGGCTCTGCTCTCATCGCGCGAGTGCGTGCAGCCGTACGGCCAACATTTCAAACATGCCAGAAATTCATCTGGCAGGTCGGGAACAGCTGATCCGGTCACGATCAGCCCTCTCGCCGTCCTGTACACGATGCACAACAAACGACAAACGACAAACG
The DNA here is from genome assembly GCF_963584025.1 of Labrus mixtus. Taxonomy (NCBI): domain Eukaryota; kingdom Metazoa; phylum Chordata; class Actinopteri; order Labriformes; family Labridae; genus Labrus; species Labrus mixtus. Next base: position 17,999,159 of record NC_083633.1, on the reverse strand, counting down.
ACGGGCGATCATGTTTGAAACTAAGCCCGGCTTCAAAATCAGTCTTGAGCCTCAAAAAAATCGGGGGTGAGAATCGTCCGGAAATCTCACAGTGCATGCTCGGCCTTCGCAACTTTAGCACAATGACTGTAAAAGCAAGTGGAAACTGTGGCCTCGCGTTCTGTTCTGTTGCTATTTTTGGTTCTTTTAGAGCTTTTAGGAGGAGAAAAATCAAATGTTCTGTTCTGCATCACTGAACCAGCTGTGGCGCTAACGCCAGTTAACTCTGGAGCCAGTGATGGAGCTGATCGTGGACGAGGTGGGGCTGTTACTCCAAGTGACCCCAACCTACAAAGAGAGGAAATGTCAAATAGATATCGACTGGGAGTGAGCACATGGATGTTTTATAGAAGAGTGAGCAGCACAAACAGAACTCGGGAGTCGGCCGTTGTTGTAGTCGTCCATTTAATCGCGTATAGCGTAATGCACATGTGCGAAATCGCCGTTCTGTGAAGTGGTAATAAACATTGTGTTTTAAGAAGTAATGATGTTTTACAAGTCTACACGGCGACTGAAACAGAGCCGATTTCAAAACGTTCAACTGTGGGACTCGTTTTCAGGCGCCGAAAACGCTGTCGCCGTATAGACGAGCATCCAAAACGCCACAAAAGATTTGGCCTTTTTTGGTTGCAGTGGTTGTCGTGTACTCAGGGCCTCGAGGTCACTTCCCTCTGGACGCTTCCACAGCTGCCCTTTCTTCTTCTCTTTCCCTAACTCTCTCCGTCTCTCTGCTGGAAGTAGATGGCTGTGAAATTGACCGGGAAACATCAATCAGTCATTCATTTCCTGGTCTACCCCTCTCCTCTACCCCTCTGGTCTTGTACCAGCAGGTTTTTTTTATTCTGAGGCTGCATGAATGCCCGCCTCCTCTTGGGAAAGACCGAGGCTGATAGTGTTTTTGAATCCTTGTGTAAGCGCAGCACGGTGTCGGTGTATCGTTTAGAAACCTCATTCCAGAGGTTAGAAAGGGATGCAGAGGAGAGATAACAGAGATCTCCCTGCTGAGAGATGGATTGGAAGTCAGAGATTTATTTATTTATTATTCAAAGCACACATCGAGAGGAGCATTGGAAAGTGTGTCAGGCTTTTAAACGTCGTAGTGTTCTGATATGAAAAAAAAAAGTTTTGTGCTGTTTGAAAAAAGAGAAATAAAATATATAAAATATAAAAAAGTTATAAAATAATAAATTAAACAATCAAAAAGGAGTTTAAAATATTTAAAATGGAATACATTTAAATTATAAAAACAAAACTATGATAAATCAGCCGCCAAAAGATTAAAGTGACAAATAAAAATGAAAATAAAAATGAAAATAAAAATAAAAATGAAAATAAAAATAAAAATGAAAATAAAAATGAAAATAAAAATAAAAATAAAAATAAAAATAAAAATAAAAATGAAAATAAAAATGAAAATGAAAAAGACCAAAACATAATAATTCCAATAAATATGTTATAGCACTTTTAAAGCTTAGAAATAAATAATTCATGCTTCACATCAACTTTTTAATCTTTCACGTTGTCGTTACTTTGTTAGCGTGTAGCAGTTTGTGTGTTAGCGCGGGATCGTTAGCATGACAACGGGGACCGAATGTACTCAAGAGACCAATTTGTGCTTTTATTGTCGGCCTGTCCCGAGTGTCGGGCGCGTTCTGTCGTCGTGATTGTGCGTGTTCATCTGAGCATGAGCCTTCATACATAGAGAGCGCTCTGTCAGACATTTTGGATGTGACACTGTTAATCACTCGAGTGTACAGGCGCACACACACACACACACACACACACACACACACACACACACACACACACACACAAACATCCGGATGTGTGTTTGTTCGCTCTGTCAGGGGCAAATAAACAACTTCCCCTCCACCTTTTCTGATGAGGAATCAAGCGTGTGTGTGAAATGTTCCGCCGGGTTTTCTTTTCTTTTTGAAGGATTAATTGAAAATACACTTCTGTCATGTTCAAACACTTTCACACTCTGACAGAAGAAGCCGCTTCCTGTCGCTGAAATGGAGGTTTTTGTCCCCTTGAAGCATCTTTGTATTTGATCTGAATCAACAAAGAGGCGTCTGATTCTTGTCTTGCATAAATTGACGCGTTGAACTTTGATTTCCAGGCAGCAGACGGTTGTACAGAAAGTTGAAGTTGTCTTGTTTTTTTCTGCTGCTTTGTCGTTGTGTATTGTGACCGCAGGTTTGTGTTTGTGTGTCACCCAGAAACGTCAATCACTCTGCTGGTTGTGGCTTCGGGCGTTTTGGCAGCTTTTTCTCTGTATTTAGTCACCAGAAGTCGAATATTTTAGGGTCATTTTGTTGGAACAAATTTGCAATTTTAATTTTCCATGTGGGCCGTGGCAAGTTGTGATTGACATTTTTTAAATATTTTTGACACTTTACGGACCGACATGTATTTTTTTTGGTTGTTCTCTAGAGAGGGACGGAAAAAACATAATTAGTGGTGGGCGCAGTACTCAGATCATTTACATAAGTAAAAAGTAGAAAAAGCACGGACCCACCGACAAAACAGCTCGACAGCACTTCATGTGGCTGCAGGAGCCGGGGATCAAACCTTCATTTGATTATTCAAATAAATGACATTTCTCAGTTTGAACAGGTTTCAACGTTTTGGAAATGATCACATTCTGTGTGAAAATTCACAAACGTGAAACCCCTTCAGTTCTGCCTCCTCCGTCTCAGACCGCCCGGCAGAGCTCACCTTTTCCCCTTTCCTTTTTCCTCTCTCTTGTTTCGTCTGTTGTTTGCTGTCTATTCAATTCTCTTCTGGTTTATTGCTCAGTAACTGTCTTGACTTCCCACCTGCACTATGTCTTGTATGCTCTTTTTTTTTTTGTATCGTCTAGCAACAAAAAAAAAACATTCCATCTCTATTTTTACATTTTCAGCTTTCTATGAAATGTGGTTGCACAAACCCAACGATTCAAACTAAAGCAGATCAGGTTTAAGATAAGTCGCTCACTTAGAATTACAAACTCATTTCTCTCTGCTTTGCTTGATCCCAGAAGAACGTGACTCAGCTTTTTTTGTTTTTGTTTACAAGTATGTGTCGTGATCATCAGCTCGTGTTACTGAGTGTTTGGTGGTTTCTGAATGACTTCTTGTTTTGACTTTAAATATCGGCAAACGCACAGAATGACACAACATCCCATGATCCTCCTCTGTGACTCTGCACCACATGCTCGTTGGCGCTCGTGTGTATTGTATTGGTTTGGTTAGAGAGGTTTACTGAAGAAAAAAAAACATGTGTTTACATTTGTAAAAAGATGGTGATTGGCCTTCTTGTGTATCTTTTTAATCTCTGAGTTTTTTTTACAACAATGACACACAGAAACATATTCTTTCACACGGCTGATATCTGACAGAATGCACCTCGTTTATTCCGATCATTGCTTCCCTAATTATTTGAAAAAACCATCGGACTGTGTCGTCCCCACAACCACTGTCGTCCTCATTCATGCACCGCCTGCTCCGACCTCCATGTCAGCTTTAAGGAAGTGTAGACAACAGGAACAAGAGGAATACAAAGGAGAAATCCTTCCTGCATCTTATCTCATTTTTCTGTTGTTGCATAACAATGAGTAAGGTCTTCTACCTGCTTTTTGTAAAGCGACTGAAGATAACATTTGTCACGGATTGGCGCTCTACACATAATGATTGATTGATTGATGGAAACCATCTCTTTGTGTGTTGTTTCTCATGTTTCTCTGAGTCCATGTGGGGTTTCTGTGCTAGCTGTCTGCGTCTCTTCCCGCGGGTGAAAGACGTCCCGTAAATCTGGAAGGTCTGAAACGGTCAATAGCTTAAAATGAGAAAGTGTTTGCCCGTTGTGTTCGTCCCGTAATAGACTGTCTTTCCCGTCTCCCTTTGCTCCCTGCACAGTGCATTGTGGGATTACGCTCCCCTGTGATGAATAGATTGGCTGGGATCAAACTAAATTAGATTTCCAATAGACTTCCTCTTTTCTGAGCGAGGCGGTTCAAATAGCCTCCAGATTGTCCTCCGAGTAGATTTGCAGCTCTGCAGAGTCTTTAAATGTGCTTTTTTTTTTTTTTAAAGATCTCCTGCTCCCCTCAGAGTCCCTCTCTGAAAAACTAAAAGGCTCGATGTAATAAGGCCCAGCACAAACCCCCCCCCCCCCCCCCCCCCCCAAAAAAAAAAAAAAAACTGCTACCTAATGCAGAAATTGACAGCCTTAAAAAAAATATTAACCTCTCTGTTGAGTTGGCTAATTTGTAAATGTGTGTGTGATGATCTGCAAATGTTATGCAGTGAGTCAGCGTTGTGACGAGCAGAAATGGGACGCGGCTAATGGGCTACACTTAGAATAAAGTCTACCTTATTGCTCGTTAGTTGAAGCCACTTCCATGTTGTTCTTTTTGCGTCATGTCGTCTGTCTCCTGCAGGTCTGCAAAAAACTAAATCAGGATCAGGACAGTTTGCCAGAAAATTCTCTGGATATGTTGGTGAGTGCAGACGGCTTCAGATACCTGAGCATCACAGCTGCAGACAAAACATCTAAAACAAAACTTCCTTTTCCTCCTTGCTTGGAGAAAAAAAAAAAGAAGAAGAAAAGAAACACATCTCGGCGTTTTCTGACGGGCCTACACAGGAGGTTTTAAAAAGTAAAACTGTGTCGAGTAGCTCTGACTTCATCTGTCATACACCCACTTAGTCACCTCGTCACGCCCACATGTCGGAGCTGCAGCACGAGAACCAGCTCGCTTATTCAGCAGCAGACTTGTCAAAAGTTCAAAATGGAAACCGTAGCCTTGTAAAAATAAAGAGTTCTTCTTCTTCTTTGATTCTTCCTCAGTGTGTTGATAAAAATTCTAGTTGCATAATCCAGAAAATAGAAAAAAACAAACATGCACCCCAACTCCCCCCTCCTCCCTTTTTTTTTGCTTTAAGAAACCTCCTTTGCAGTATTCTCCATCTTCTCCTGCAGCATCTTGAGACATGCCTGGTGCATGCTGGGATACGTGTGTGTTTTGGGTCTGCCCCAGGATGTCCTCCCAGTTGGACATGCCCAGAAAACCTCCAGCAGGGAGGCGCAGAGAGGAATAGTAATCAGACGCCTGAACCACCTCCACAGATTTCTCTCAATGTCAAAAGAAGCAGCAGCTGCAGAGAAGAAAATTCAGCCTATAAACTTTTTTCTTTTTTTGATTTTTTTTTTACAACCAGACTTCATGTAGTTGAAGGCTGTAATATCAATTTTAAAATCAAACTGAAAATAAGTGCCTTCAGGGCTTAGAAGGGTTATTTAGAGCTGAAGTTTTGTACAAAAAATGTTATTTTACAATTTATTTTGGGGCTTTTTGTGCCTTTAATGGAGAGATAGGACAGTGGATAGAGCTGAAAATCAGAGAGAGAGAGAGTGGGGAATGACATGCGGGAAAGGAGCCACAGGTCGGATTCGAACCCGGGCCGCCCGCTTGGAGGACTATAGCCTCCATACGTGGGCCGCACGCACTAACCACTGCACCACCAGCGCCCCATATCTACAGCTTTTTGATTGTTCTTTAAGTAGAAGATCAGTCTGTTGGGAACTAGAGGGTTGCCGGTTTAAGTCCAAAGTATTGAAGTTGGTCTGGTGGCTGGAGAGGTGCGGGGTCACTTCCCCGAGTTAGGTGCCCTTGAGCAAGTTACTGAACCCCCAACAGCTCTGTTGCGCTCCCTGTGTAGCAGCCCCACTCTGATACCTCTCCATTAGTAAAATGACACCTCCTGTTTCTGCATGTGTTTGTTTCAAGGCCTATGTGTGCATAGCATGTCTCTCAATATCAGAGTGTAAACCTGAACATGCTGGATCAATAAAGTATAACAGAATTAAGAAAGTAAATAAATAAAATATATATTTGGTTTCCAAAGCACCAAACAAACGGATTAGGTGATTAATTTACCTCATTAGTGTTAGCCTATGAATGGATTTGGAAAGCTTCACATAGGAACACAAATGAACTCACCTCTTCTATCACTAAATGGATTTTTCTGTTTTCACCTGCCCGTCTCGCCGCCCTCAGAGGATCCAAAGAGGAAATGAGTCTGTGGGCTTTATCGTGTCATTAAATCATTTAACAGTTTGTGTATGTGATAACTCTATTAGGCGTTATTAGGTCTATTTTAAGGAACGGTCTTGTTTTGTGTCTCGCTGCAGCACACCTGACAAATAATGAATATAATGGAAATACTTTCATGATGGGTTTTCCTTCCTGAAATTTGCAGAAATTTGCTTGATGTCAGCCTCCATAAACTTGGACGTTTTTAAGGTTGATGTATTTCTAGACATCCTGTTAGGAGTTTAAGTCGTTGCTTTATTTACGAGGCCTTTTTATTCATTTATTGATAATAGCCTATTCATTTAGTATGTCTGCTCCTATTGTGTGTTTTTCTCTGCCTTCCATGTTTGTAAGTTTGTTTTAGAAGGAAACGAGGTCAGGAGCAAAAATCTAAAAAAAAAAAAAAATCTAAAAAAGAGGAAAGAGAATAGCAGACATAAATAGTAAATATAACTTGAGGTTGGTGCATTTTTTTACCCTGTTGCAGCTAATTTGTCCTGCATGATTATGAGGTGAAGTAACTCTACTGTATTTTTGGTTTACAACTGAGAATATGCTCGCAGACGGTAATTTAATGCACTGATGCATGTTTCCCCTCAATGCTCATGTGGGCCAGAAACGAGCTACTGCCATCCAAATGCCCCAAATGACCACTGTCGCCTGCTGTGCCCGTGTGTGTGCGTGTGTGTGTGTGTGTGTGTTTGGAAGGCTCTGAGTTAGCCTCAGACGGAGGTCATGACTTCAATGGACCAGTAGACGATGCTACATTGGATTGGATCTTCTTAACCTCGTCTCGGGGGGGTTAAAGATACGGCGTTCTAGCAGGATGAGAGGGTGCAGAAAGGCCAGGCTAGTTCAGCCTGTTGGGTTTTTAAAAAAAAAAATTTATGCAGACGAGGGTTTTAAAGTAGGCCAGCTCATGCCTGCGAGCAGCCGTGCCAAATGAAACTTCCTCGGTCGCCCGTGTGAGGCGGCGTTTTTGGAGGAGCCTCCGGGGAGGCGGGGCTGTCAAGGCGATGTGAAAGAGCGGAAATGTAGCAGAGAAAGGAACGCGCCGTTTTGGAAGTGTCTCGAAAGCTCGGTGTTTGGTTTGAGGCCTCCAAAGTGTGCTTTTGTTTCAAAATGTGAGCAGATGGAAGTGAGCTTCATCAGGAGAGACCAAAGGTAAATAGTGAATAAGAATACTTAATAAAAATATATAAAACTCAGAGAAATCAAACAAATACTAAAAAAAAAAAAACATTAAGAAATCACAAAAAAGGGAAGAAAAAATGTCAACAAAAACATAAAAAAGAAAAATCAACAAAAGAAAAAAAAACCTGTAGAAAAAAAGATTACACCTTAAATCTTCCATTTGAGAGGTAAAGCAGAATCTAATTTGAATATTTCTTCTTATCTTCTAACAGATAAAAAACAGAAAACCATTTCATTTTGAATGCATGAGTTCGATCAGAGAGGTTTTCCCTTTAGGACGTCTCCACTATCACATTATTAAAGGATCATATTCGTTTCCTCTCTCAGCAGGACCGACGCCGCCACACTTATTTAACTGTCAGGATCCACCAGGAGACTCTTTCAACAGCTTCCACGATGAGACTAAGAGCTGCTAAACAGTCGGGGAATCCCAGGCTGCCAGACAAAAAGCACTTTAAATGAACGTTTGTGAAATCCGGCTTTTCCTGCAGCCTGGAGGGGAGGGGGGGGGGGGGGCAGCACAGAGGGGGGACAGCACACTGCAGACATATACGTCATATGCACAGCTATACTGAGTAGGAGAAAAGGAAGCGAGGAGGTGACAGGATCAAGAAGAAACGGGGGAGTGAAATAATTATATTGACTGAAGGAGAAACGAATCCAGGAAGAGGAGAGGAGAAAAAAAAAAGGAGGAGGAGGTGGTAGAGGGGGCGACGATAGGCCCCTGAGTGGAAGCGAGGGGGTTTCGTTCCCGCCGAGCAGGCCGGGATAATCAGAGCAGGGAAATGAGCCGAGTCCCACGCAGTCCTCGCCAAACCGCCCCGGAGCGACCGATGACAAGGCTGATGGATGGCGGCGCACGGTGAACACACTCCTGTGGGAGCGAGGGAGGAGGAGGAGAGAAAAGAGAAGAGCTGCAGGTGGTCAGAGAGGAAGCCAGATAGCAGGAAGCACAGGGAAGAGGCTAGAGGTAGAAATTGGTTCCTTAGTGACCACTGAGAGGAAACGCTTACCCCAGGTACAATAGATGACATGCTTCAAACGAATTCAGCTCAAAACAATTGTGCTGGCTGAATTCATCATCATAGCTGAGTTACTGACCTCTGATTTGGCGCCAAAACATTTCTAGTCGGGTGTTACATTTGATGGTGGTTTACCATGGTCGGAAAAATATGCAAGACAAGGTCACACACTGATAACGTCATAGCAACCGTCAAATATCAGAAAAAGTCCAGAACGTTGCACTTTTAGTACGATCTATTTGCAGACCGTTTCCTTCTTGACACTTAGCTCAGTACCTGAGAATGAAAAAGTTAGATGATCTTAAACAGTTATTGATCTCTTGTGATGCAGCTCCTCACCCCCTGACTCTGTCCGGCTGCCAAAAAGCAATTTGTTCAGCTGTAATCCTCCTTGTCTTTTTTTTTCTCCACGCGTACACATGCCCTTTTTGCAGAACCATAGGGTATCACTGTGTGAAACATAATGTAAGGGAGGACGGAGCAGACCTCTATAAGGGGAATCTGAGACTGAGAGTATCCAATTGGCTGGACCACGTCCCGGCCTGAAGAGCACCTTGTGGGCCTGTTTCAGCAGAGATCAGCAGCCAAGAGAAATAAACAAGGCTGTAAACACCAACAGCCTGCGGGACAGCCACGAGGGAGAGCTTATGTTTCACTCACTATAAGAGGTCTGCCCAATCAAAGTACGTCCAAGTCCCAACAAATCACACCAATCAGCTCACATGAGGGTTTAAAAGGAGGGGGAGGGGGGGCAAATACAGATTAGAATTATAAAAGTGTCAACAACATGGCAGGGAGACAGGGAAGGGTTTTAAGTGGCGATACAACAATCACAACAACTAAACCAGCTAATTTTTCACAGGTGTGTGATTATTTTGGAAGGAATATGATATTGCAAAAATGTTGAGACATTGGTCATCAATAGGAAATAATATAGCAGTCATTTTTGTTGTTGCTCAAGCAAAACTGAAAATATTTGTTGGTTGCAGATTCTCAAATGTGCAGATTTCTGAATTTTGGATCATTTGAAATGGAGTAATTTTGCATTTTGGACAGTTAACGTGCATGTTTAAGATACTGCCTCGGGCTAAAGGAGGTTGTGATGTGCATTTTAAAACTTCTGAGTCATCAACATAGCATAAAATCCATATTTCTGTACACAGGGAACTACATTTAGTTGTTAATTATTGGGGAATCATCCTCTTAAGAAGACTTGTTTTCCAGAGAATTTTAGTGGCTTTCGGCATCGTTTTGGTTTTTAGGTCCAAAACTACATGAAACGCAGCTTTAGTCAGGTTTTTTGTTGTTGCAATGTTTGGCAACCAACTCATTGCGACGTGGTCTGACCGCCACCTAACCTGATAGAAAATAAAGAATTGTTTGCAGCTCTAGTCGAAACTAAACACAGTGACACCGCAAACAGGAATTATTGCATGTCTCAATATGCAGACGACGATGTGATGTCCATGTTTTCACACTTAAATGAGTTAAGAAACACTGGAAGTCACACAGCAGTACATGTGTATGAGGTGTGTGGGAGGTCAGTGACATCAGACACAGCTCACACTGGGAGCACTGTGTGTGTTGACTCATTAAGGAGTGTGATGCAGATTGCAGATGGAGAGACGGTGAGTGTAGAGAGGAGTGTGTCACACAGCAGTCAGGACCACAGGCCTGCACCTCGCTGCTCTCATCTGAAACGCACGTCAGTCACGAGTGCATCGACAGGCGCTGCGCCGTGATGTCAGAGTCAACATGTCAGGCCTGATGAGAAGTGACTGATGAGCAGATCGGTGTCCAAAGATTAATCCGGCGTTAAATAGCCGCTGATGAATGAAGCCATCAGAAGTTTGAACAGGAGCGAGCTGATATTGAGAGGTGCATTAGCTCATGTCACAAACATCAGATGAAGCAAACAGTTTCTGACAAAGTAAACTCGACGTGACGGTTAGTCTCCAGGCAGATCGACTATGTGATGAAGATTTATCTCTCGATAGAATAAGATTCTCTGCTTCAATTGTTTTATTATGACAGGCACAGATTGATGGCTTTAATTTCCAATTTACTGCAAAAATATCAATCTTCTCAACCCACCTTTGTAGGTATCCAGTCCTAATTTCAGAAAACTTAACTTGCCTCAAAAGCTCGTTTCGAGAATGACTCGAGTCTTTTCCCTGTGTTCCAAAGAAATATACAATCTTTTAACTTTGTGCAACTTAATAAGCAGGTATCTGTTAATACCTAAAACTGTTGGAACACAGTCACTTCTAATAAAAACAGGTTTGCAATAAACTTGCATCAAGTTTGGATTTCAATACATAAAAAAAGATGTTGCCAATTCTATTTGTTGTCACAGCTAAACCAAAAGCTTTCACCTTGATTAAAGTTACACCAGAAGTAAAACGTTGGTGATTATAAAAGTGAGATCAATTTGTTCTAAGTGAGGACAGGATTGTCTATTCCAAATTTTTTTGGCAACCCAGTTTTTAATTGTCGAGATACTTCAATCAAAACCACCAATGACAACTTCAAAGTAGAATGGTTTACTGAAGTCATTGGCATGTATTGTCTCTCTGATCACCAGGGATTTGTGTACCAAGTTATTTGCCATTCCTTCCAATAATTGTTGGAATATTTCCATCTAAACTGAAGTTACTGTCAGAAAAACAAAAAAAAAACACATTTCTATTTCTAGAGTCCCGGTGTTACGGTGCTTAGACATTACGCACTCTTACATTTTTCATTAACTGTGAGAGTCTCAGATTTATGCAGCTTACATTAAATTACTATATATAAGTAACATGAGGTATGTGAAGAGATACATTTGAGTTTACCCTTAGAAAAGAGATATGTCATCTCTCCGTCACTCCATCTTGGTTTTTCTGCTCCTGTCTCGGCTTCGTGTGACAATCTCACAAAGTGTGTATGAGTGAGTGTGTTGGTGCATCACTCTGTGTCACTTTTTGAAAGTTCGCTCTTAAATTATAGAGAGACGAGGCTGCTTTCCTTCAGGGAATGCACCAGAAATAGTTTGCAGGGATGCCAAAACTCCTGAGTACCTTATCTCTTTCAAGTGGAAAAATAAGGACTGGTTTATGTTTAAGACTTTATGAGAAATTCAAGAAATGCCTGAACGTCTGTTTCTGGACATTTTGTAGCCTAGGGCCAGACATCCACTTAGGATTTTAATTTTTTTTTTTAACTTTCTGCTAACTTTGTTCTACTTTATTCAACTTTTGTGTTTTTTTTGCTGTCGTTTAATTTGTCAACAACTTATCTTTACCAGAACCCCTTTACACTGGCTGTGAGTCTTTTGAATGTCCCTCTGGATCAATAAAGTATCTATCTATCTATCTATTTATCTATCTATCTATCCATCTATCTATCTATCTATCTATCTATCTATCTATCTATTTATCTATCTATCTATCTATCTATCTATCTATCTATCTATCCTTGTTTTCATCACTTTGAGTATCTGTGGATGAAACACCGACTCACCTCCTTATTCAATAATTATTTGTGACTCCCTGTATCCTTTATTGGTACCTGTTTTCTAAATGTTAACACACCATCTCACGGCCATACTTCACTAGTTTGTTCATTAGCAATCGAGCAGCTATGAGCCAAAAAACTAAATCTAACTGAAGAAGCAAAACAACAACACAGCAGCTATTCCAATTATGTTAGCTAGCTATGCAGGTTTAAGAGTTAGCCATTTATGTAAAAAATAAGCAGCTACCATTTCAGTAACATCGTATCTATGTGCAGAAATATTGTTTAAAGACGGTTCAAGCTCTAGAACTGATCAGAAATACTAAAACAACTCAATACTTCATATTTAATTTATGAGTTAGCTTGTTATCCTTGGCAGCATTAGCCTGCTAACATGCTTCAATGCACTGTAACAAAAGTTAACACAGTGAGCAGTAAATGATGAATATAAAATTCCTGGGCTGGTGTAGTTTTGTGAAAGAAGTTAGCAAGCACCTAGCAAAAAGACTAGTAGTTATATTAAGCTAGCATTTGCAGTTAAGCTAGCTAGCGGAGCTGTTATTGTTTTTTCTCCACACACACACACACACACACAGAAAAATTTGATACTGAAATCTTACTTTGACATAATAAAAAGTTGAACTTGTGTGAAGACAACAAAAAAAAGATTATTCAGGGTTTGAAACGAGTTAGTGAAAACTTTAAGAGACTAAAGATCAAAGAGATTTTCTTCATTTTTTTACAAACTCAGATTCAAAGATGATGCAAACTTAAGTAAGACCGTTTTTGTACAATCCATTTTAATATTGAATTCAATACTATTTGGATTGATGTATCATTTGCCCATTAAGTTAACATCTCTAATAGCCTTTGAAAACATCTGGACAGTTTTGGAGCACCATCAGCAAAAGTTTTATTCAGTGTGAGTGACTTTTAAAGTTAATTTTCTGACCTGAATTATCAGCCGGTTGCTCTTCTAAAAGTCCCTGCAGGCATGTCTAGATCTGCACAGTGGGGATGGCAATGAGTTGAAAGTATAAGCCGAATATTAAACGCTGTAGTGGAGGTGAAGAGGCCGCCTCACACCGGGGTGTTTTCAAATCTAAGAATCTCCCGCTAAAGAGTGTGCTGGTCAATGTAACCTCAGAGAATAAACTTCCAGACCAGTAAGCCAGACGGAGATGATTGTATTTCTACAGGATGAATGTGCAGAAGGAGTTATAAAATTTAACAGCAGCCATCGCCACAGGCCTCATAGTCCAGACCGAGGGGCTCCTTTAGGGCCTTATGAATATTTCAGCGGAGTAAAACGACCCGGTCTGACACTTCTAATCTAGTAATTGACCAGAACACAGCCCCCAAGGCCAGTTCTTGAGATGATGTCGCCCCTTTTGTTTCGGTGATACTCACACCTGATTAAGCATGCGTGTGATCTTTACTGTGAATGGCGAACGCAGCCCTTAGCTGGGTCACACCAAGCCGATCTTGACATTTGCGTTTGTTAAACAAAATCGCCGAGTGGTTTTCGGATAAAACGGAGGAGATAATTATTCAGGAAGGTCACAGAGATGGGATCACTTTTACATTTGTATCAGTCTGTATGAAACAAATGGATGTTATCATGAAAATGCAAGAAAATTAGCTTCTGTTAATCCAGACACAATGCATGATCATGGATTGCTAAAACAGGAAAACAAAATTGTCACCAACAGGCAGCAGCTCATGATGGATGTCCACTAAAAAACAAATATTTAAAAGGCTTCTTAATGTGCTTTTTCTTTGTAGCAAAAGGTTGAACATTGTTTGTTTTTTCACGCTGGAACTCACTTTTCTTATCCCCTCCTAAATGAACTCGGTTAATTCAGCTAACATCATTAGCGAGCTTGTTTTGACTATTTTACAAGAACACTCTTTTCATTTGTGGAAGCCCTTTAGTTGTGTGCCTGGCTCTCGTACAGGTCGCCCCTTAAGGTTCCTGAAGTGTTACAGATGGTGTTCTGTATGCTGCATACGATAAACTCACCTACCATCTGTGTCGCACATCTATGAAACATGAAATCAAACCTTTCACTGCATGTTCTGTGCGATGCATTTGTGTGCCCTGTTTAATGTGCTCGTGACTTTACTTTTTGTTCCTCTCTCATTATGACAAAAACCAAACTTTCACTTTTACTTTCCCGGTCTTTGTCACACGTCAACCTGAGATAAATCAGATCCTAATGAGGCTATCTGTATGCTGGACATGTCATCTTTGAGATTTACTGCAGTTAGCGTTGACACTGTGGCATCTTTTAGAAAAGCTTGGTTCAAAAGTTGAATTCTTTTAAGACAAAAAAAGCCCATGAAAGGTTGTTTATGAAGCTGTGGGTTTTTTTTTTTAGGCTGCAGGAATATTTCCTCCAGCTTGTGATTAGCCTGCTCAGCTGGGGTCCTTTTAGAAGCTTCACTGACTGATTCGCAGCCTCCAGGTGGGTTAGATTTATATTAATGTTGCTAAAAATCGGCCAGCCATAGCACTCACTCACCCTGCAGCAGCAGGTGCAGAGATGTCAGTCTGAGGACTCAGAGGAGACAAAAGCAACAACTTGTTGATGTCTGACATGTTTTGAACCTTTGGTGTTGGGGTCTATTTAAAAAAAAAAATTTCTATGGCAAGTAAAGTTTCCCTGAAGAGGAACAAACACAAAGGTAACTACTGCAGCAGTGTGCAAAAACAAAACTTCAAACATGACCCTCTGTTGCACTCTTAGTATTATTTGTTGAGGTTTGTACCAAGGGTCATATTGCAAATGAATCGCAAGTCAAGCTGCGAATATATCATCTGATTTATGACACTGCAAGGTAACAAATATGTAAAAAAAAACAACTCCTCAACAATTGTGATTTGTAATGAAATAATCAAGCTCCTGTTTCTTAATATGCAACACTTTTCTGCTAATTAAGTCTTTGCTTTGCCATTTAATTTGAAACAGTCACAGTGTCGCCTCTGGCTAAATGCTAATGCTAGCATGGAAACACGCTCACATTGGTGAAGACTAGCATGTTGATGTTGATCAGGCAGTTTGTTCACTGTGATCCACATCCATATTTTAACCTTTTAGTTTGCTAAGATTAGGGAATTATCTGTTTCCTGTTTAATCGTTTATTTGAATCAGGGACAGTGTACAAAAAAAAATCATTAGTTTCAAAAGCTTTGTACCAGATTTAGCTAACTAGCTAATTTCCATCTGTTGTCCCTGGGCATCTCTAAATTAAACGTGCAGCTCGGTCAGTAACAGCCCATATTCTGCCCTTTTTGGGGTTCGTATATTTAATCTATGTACCTACTTTTGTACGTTCACAATAGCTAAAGTCTGAAAAAAGTGTCTGTTTTCATGTACTGCTCCTCCTTGCTCCCTCTACGCTCTGAGTCCGTCAGCTGCACTCTGTTGAGCCCACACTGTTAGACCCCACGTGCTCTGATTGGTCTGCCGATCGGTCCGATTGGTCAGTTGCTCAGCACGCGTCTCGGAAATTTCAACATGAGCTGCAGGGCTTGCCACAACGAGCCAATGGGCTTAGATCAGTGATCTCACACTGACAATGACGCTGGACTGACACATTTTTATCGAGGGGGGCTAGAACCGAGCGTTACATGCGGCTAATGCTACAGCTAACAGGAGGACGTAGGAGAAGCCGCGTTTCCGCAGACTTTGAATTTTTGTACATAGATGTGCCTAAACATGCACAGGACACTTGGAAAACACACTAAAGGGCATATAAAACCAGAAAAAGCAGAATATGGGACCTTTAACAAATTAATCTGCTGTTTTGTGTCAAAAGGATAGTAGTCAACAAATACAAATGTTAACATGATGAAGGCATCAACATTTGTTCTCAAGGTGACATAAATTCATTAATTTCACTTAAATCCCCAAATTGCTGAAGCTGCGTTCTACAGGGAAAGTCAGTTTGGGGATAGTTTCAGCCCTTATCTGAACACTATCTCATGTACACTTTGCTGTATGTGAAATGGATTTCCTTGGGGACACGTAGATATCGTCCCCTCTCCCTCTGAGAAACAGAACTTGCAAAGTAAATATTCCACACAGTTCCAGATCCACGGGCATCAATATGGAGCCATGTTGCCAGATTATCTGCTCCGTGGTCTCCCCCCCCCCAGTGCTTTCTGCTCCCTCTTGCTTTTTCTCCGCACAAACCCAGAGCCTCGCAGAGGGCTTTTGTACCTTGGGGACTGACATCGGCTTGTAGGAACGCTGCCAAGCTGGTACAGTAAGATAGGCACGCAACGCTGTGCTACTCCCAGCAGATAAGCCCCCACTGAAAGAAAGCAGAGAGGGAACGAGGCGAGTGGTTGAGTCCAACATACTACAGGGGTCAGTAGCTCGATTATCTACCCTCTCTGAGGCCCTCCATTGTTGCCGAGGGCCCAGCTTATCTCCAGGCACTAGATCTCTGACACAAGTGAATAATCACACCCCTTATCGCCACGTGGACTCAATCCATCTCAGCGCTCTTCATGGGAACACAGAGCTGCTTTATATCTGCAGTGGCCGAGTTTGAATGTGGGTATCTTCATGTGAATGTGAAGCATAAAGGTGCTTTGGGGGGGGGGGAAATAAATGAATGAGTGGTGGACATTTGTTAAGGTAATGGTAATGGAGCCCGCTGCCCTGTGCAGTACCCCTTCTATAATTTCCCTGCTGGTCTTTTATTGACTGGCTGTCATTGTGCTGTGCAGCCCTAAAGGACCCCATCTGTCAAACATCTCGTTTCCAAGGACTCGCAATACTGAAAAGCAAGCTGAACGGAGTCATCTGCACCCACTTAACCAGCCTTAGATGTTTGGCGGCGGTGCAGGGTCTAAATTGTTACATAAATAATGCTTATACTTTCGACTTCCACTGGTTTTTGCTTTATTTTTGATTCAATCACGAATAAAAAAGGTCACCCTGAGACACTGCCAGCTTGTTATTCCAGCATGAACGTTTGGTCTAAACTCGCTGCTTTAGACTCTGTACACCCTTCTTCAGCTCAACACTGACTTTTCTGCTAAACTGTACTTCAAAAAGCAGGATGATGATCGTCTTTCTTTACTGAAATGTTACCCTCTAGACCCAAGAAATGTAAGTTTCTTAGCTTTTTAGCAGCTACTAGCAAGGCTCAAGCTTACCTAAGAAACAAGCAGTTTCCAACCTTCCTTTTAGGAGCCGCTGTGGAGGGAAATGAACTGACATTAAGAGCTGAAATTACTGACCTGTCTCCTTATTGGTTTGTCTGAAACTCACTTTATTGTGCAGCTTTTTCTGTTAGCAACGCTGTTAACAGGTGACAGCTTCCTTCATCTGTGTTCTTTGTAAAATCTATTTTTTTAAAGGTCATTCTCGCTGTTTAAATTTCTTGTAGCACAGTTTAAAAATGAACTTAGAAACCGTATTTTTCAGCTCTGAAAAACACAAGAGGGAAAGAAATGTGTTTACTTCCCCATTTTTATTCACGTCAGGGACACAAGAAACAAATGTTGGTTAGCTAGTTAGCAGCTTCTATCTAGGTTTAAGCTACCTCAATTAGCCTTAAGTAACCAGCTTTTTGTCAACTCACATTTGGAACCAGCAGAGAGATATCTTTCTTTCTACGACACAAACAAAAGTTGCTTCTTTTCTCCTGTAGCATCATCACCGACAGGTTGCAGCAATACGTTCAATTTCAGAATCCATTTGACATGAAAGCTCATAATTTTCTGTTTTGTTTTATTTGTAATGTCCGTAAAACATTCTTCTCAGCTCTCGAAAAAGAACACTCAGAAAGAGGGAAGTAATTGTGATTACTTCCCCAATTTGTTCCCCACATAAAAGGACAGAAGATATTCAAGAACTGTTAAGAAAGGCGACAACAAAAAGATGATGGTGGAGGGCCCCAATCATTCACAACAACAGCAATACAGAAGGCAATCAGTAAAGCGTTTGATTTAGTGACTCAGGGAAATTACAGCTTTCAGCAAAAGAGAGAAATTTCCGCAACAAGAAACGCAGCCTTTTATCAACATGATAACAGGTTTTATGTGGAGTTTGCCTCAGTGCTGCACTGGTTCCTGTCGGGGGTTCAAATTCCCTTCCCAGGTGAAAAGATATCCATGCTTCAGTTGCTGAAAATTCTCCTGCAGTTTACCAAAGCACTGACCTCAAAGATGACACTAAATATCCCAGCTATCCCCACTGGGATGATTAGAGTTTAATTTGAGTTTTAGAATGAGGATTTATTGACTTTGGTAGTGGTATCAAGTAGAGCTGAACGGTATCTTGTGATGTGTTCCCAGGATGTGTGATGCCAATCAGTTGACCGGAGGCACAAACACTTCCAGTTTTCTCAATATCATGACTTATTTACAAAGTCATGATATCACTTCTGCAATAGTATTCAAAGGACCGTGCAGAGTGCAGAGTCTGTGTTTCCCCTGCAAGTGAAATGCAGATATTCAGGAGATGCCGTCACCTCAGCATGACGCTCGAGGCAGACGCTCATTCATGCGAGGCGGAATTTAAAATGAAAGTATCCCCACTATCAGGTAACCGGCTCGTTATTGCTGTGGCCACATGTATGGATCGTTGACAGACCAGATGTGCCGCTGATTGTTTTCCTTTAGCGGCTACACCTGAAGCGCACGCGGTCAAGTGATTCATGAACGTCCTTTGAACATTTTTGCCTGAAAATGAGGCATGAAATCACTGGTTGCTGTACCCTAAAGAAAACGTAACCAAACATTAACCCTCAGGTTATAAAACTTCTATGTGACCAATTTGAAAAAATAAAACCAAAGTCCAAAATGTTACCACAAAATATTCAATTTCAAGCGAGAAAACGAACCACAAAAAAAAAAAAAAGCCTGATCAACTGTGTTCAAACTGTTTGCAGCTGTTAAATTGTTAAACATCTGTGTCACATACTCCCATGTTGTGTTTAACTTTAATTACTTAATTATCATCAACGGTGGAGCCAAATCTTAACCACAGAAGGTGAATTTTTAAACTACAATCATCCAGATGGTTGGAACAGTCACAGCTCAGCAGCATAGTGTCCAAGAAGGATCCATTTTGGTCATTTAAACGATCCACTTCCCAGATTTAAAAGGAGCATGAATGAACGTTTTAGATCTAAATGACTGTATGCAAAGGAAAGGGCTCAATGTTTTTGACAAACCAAACTGACTGCAGCTCCCTTTTGGATGTGTGGAGTGTCTTAGGGTCTTAAAGATAGAGTCAGCAGCTCTTTCCCCTAAAAAGTAAAATGCAGACTTGTACAAACGTAATGCAGCTCTATCATCACTTACGGGCCTCCTCACTTGTGTCTGCAGAGATGATGTCATCGGCCTCTATTTTAATGTTTTGGTTGACACCGACAATTTCTAGGCGGGGAGTGGACGTGTTTCCGCCGGCCAATGAGAGCACGCAGGTGAGTTTAGGAGTACAATTCAGTGATGGACGCGATTCAAACCGGCAAATATGACAGACGCAGATGTAGCGGCAAAGAAGAGAAAATACTGTATAGTCATAGTGAGGCGAAACGCCAAACAGCAGCTGCAGCAAATGAGTGTAAAATTGAATTTACGGCTAAAAGAAATGGAGGTAAGGATGTAATGTTGGACTCCTCTACAAAGACACACTGAACACTATCACATTAAGGCTACTCCCAAGGAAAGAAAAAAACCCATTTCTGCTTTTCTCTTGATAAAAAAAAAAGAAACAAACATGAAGGCACTTAGAAGATGAAGGGGAAACTACAGAGAGTCGAGAAGGTGAGAATAAGGAGCGGGAGGCAGAGGGAGAAGCAGGTAGCTGAATTGACAAATTGAGCGACTCGAGAGGGCCGAGCGCCGCGTTGAATGAGCCTGCTGAGGTGCAGAATGGATTCTGCCGTAATGAAACGATTACCCTCACAAAGGACCCGCCGTGACAAGGAAGCAAAAACAATTATGTTGAAAGGAGGAAGGTCAATTTCAGGACATAACTGCTGTTAACCTGGTATCCTGCTAACAATTGCAATGTAGACGCTCTTTGGACGAGTTTCCCGAATGATAAGAATTCTCTTTCCCTCCAAAATAAATAGATTTGATGAACCGGTAAATGTTGAGTTTCTTGTTTGAGGTAAATCAAACATGCTGTCATTAGGGCTGGCCGTCGTAAACATTCAATTTCCACCACTTCTGTCACCATTAGCCACGGGATCAGATATGTCCCGTCAGCTTCATGTTGTCAGCACGCGGTTTGCCGCTCCTGATGGATTTTTTAATTAAGTACGAGCTTATCGAGCCTCACTGTTTTTAATTTGATTAAAGAGTGTGGAAGTAAAACAAAATTTGATGAGAGTGACACTTGCCAGCATTAAACTGGCTCTTCAATTAATGCTGTTAAACCACCAGAAGAGGCACTTAAGAGAGGACGAGATGGTGTGAATTTCCAATTATGGTTAATGTTTAAAGCTAAATGTGAGCATCAGAGGCCAACATGTGTTGCTTTAGTTTGATGCAACAATATGAATGAAATTAAATACAAAATGAATACATTTTATATTTAATTTTAATTACATTTTCATACCACTAAAAAAACTGCAGTTCCTTGAGTGGCCACTTGAGGCCTGCTCCAAAAGTGAGTCTATCCCCATTAGGCCCCATATTAGAATGTCCGACTTTACAGCAGAAATAAACATGTTTACAGCCTGGTGCAAAAAAAAACAAAAAATGTATAGCTAATTTCTTGTTTCATGGCAACTGTGTAGGAGCTTTAAATTTAACATCGCTCGCCCATTCAAATTAAATAAAGTCTTAAAATTATGGCTGATTAGGGGTATAGTTCCTTTGAGTGACAGGTGGATGCTGTGTCGTTTGGTTGAAAGTGGACGCTACTGTATTATTCCTCGGGGGGACAGATGAACCAGGATGTACGTCTAGTTTGTTAGCTTGATGCTAACACATGATGGCATTTTCCATTAACGGGCTAACATATTTAGCATCACAATTGCTGTATTGCTACTTCAGAGACGAAGCATCTTAAGTTAAGAGACGATAATAGTTTCTTAGTATGTCTACAGTCTGTCATGCTACAGTTTTCTCATTGGTCACTCAGTTATCTAAAGGGCAGGAGTGACGGCTGCAAAAAAAAAAAGTGTATTTGAAAAAAACATTATCATGACAGATGGCGTCAGTTATCCAATCACGTTAGAGGGAAAATCATGATAGCATTGGAAATTCGCTGCAGACACTTCTTGCTAAAAACAATCAAACATGGAGATTTCCTTAATCCCCAATTTACAGCTTCAAACCAGCAAATGACAAATGAGCAGTTGACGTCCATTTAATTTACGGCCTATGTCAACTGATGAGGTCATGAATCGACTCCGCCTGTCACTTTGTGATACATCTTGACTTGCAGCTTTTGTCATCTCAAACTGGAGCAGTAAGTCAAACTGTGCTCTTTAAAGACCAATAGGCCGTGACCTTAAATCTGCAGGATGGATATAAACCCCTCAGTCAGTCAGTCAGTCAGTCAGTCAGGAAGTCACCGCTCGAACCGTAACACGTACATGAACATAGCTGAGCAAGCAAACGATAGGCACAGAGCCCTGCAGGAACATTTCCTCGTGCACTTGTGTCCTTTTTCACACACGAGCAACTCTCATGTTCTGCTGCGTCACATGCTTTCACCGCTTGCAGCAATCACATGGAGTTATAGTCACTCTTACCCCTCGTGCATTAGGTTGATGTGAGTGTGTGTGTGTGTGTGTGTGTGTTTGTGTGTGTGTAATTGACGGACTGACATCACAAACTGACTGGCGTTGTAACCTGAGGGGAAGTGACTGCGGGGGGTTTTGTTGTTAGTCCACTTTTACAGCATGTTTGTTCAGGGTCTTTGGGTAAATCAATGAAGACCGTGGTGGAAAAATCAAAGAAACGTGGAGCAGGAATGATGGCTTGTGGTTCTAAAAGGCGCACTGTTACATTGACTTGTTTGTTTATTGGTTTATTCCTCTGAAACGATGTTAAATCCATGCTAATAATCACTGACATGCTAACACAATTTCACCAACATGTGGCACACACGACATACAACATTTTGATTTATTAGGTGATCTACTTTCATGTCTGTTTTTTTTTTTTTTTTAACAGATCTTTTTACTATTTTTACTGCAAGTAAACCAGCAAATTGACATATTATACATTGGGGCTGCACGGTGGTGCAGTGGATATGAGTGGATCTGAAGGGAGCCTCTCTGTGTGGAGTTTGCATGTTCTCCCCCCCCCCCCGTGCATGTGTGGGTCATCTCCGGGTAGCCGACATATAACTTGCAGGGTTGCATGCAACAAAATTTGACGCTTTGTAACTTAAGGATCTGGTAACTGTGTAAAAAATTGTGCACCGTTTAAACTCCGGTCGCAAAAAAAAAAAATGGATCTCAGTTGTAACTATGTAACAAAAAAGCTGAATATTATCTAAATCTACGATCAAGAAACAAAACCTTTATAATCACCTTTATCATCATCATCATTGCACAAATGAGAATTGAATAGAAGAAGCAAATTAAGAAACGTACATGTTCAACACATATTTTTTCAGCAGAACAGAAACAGTCACAAAATACATTTCTTTGTTCAAAGTCTTTAATTTGGCGGGGTTTGTCTTGGTCTGCTGCAGATTTGATGCGTGTTCCCATGGCAACCAAATCGCTGGTAAGATCCCTGGCAAATTATGGGAGCGTTACCTTCATTACAGAGAGTGGTAGTGAAGTCAGAGCTGGTCTGGGGGTTTTTTGGGAGGATATGAAAATCCTTTTATTCAATTTTGAACCGAGCGCTGAGTAAAACCTTCTGGATCTACATGATGTGATTTATTAATGTTGTTTACAGCTGCTCAGATTTGTCTTTTTGTTGTATTTTGTATGTATTTATGACTCCTTAGAGGCTCAAATGTATCTCGCTCTTTGCCTCCCTGTCCCCCTTTTCTCAGCAGATTGTCTTTGACTTGATGTCGCTGTTATTGCTTCTTAATTTGAGTCCCAGCCAGTCGGCCTGGCCACAGTTTAGAGGAGGAGGCCATTACATCTCTGCTCTGGTTTTTAGACATGACCCGGGTCAGGGATGACATCAGAAAGTCTCATTTCCCCTTCGCCAGAGACTTCCAAAACTTCAGCACCGCAACGAGGTGGCAGAGCTGGCAGAGCATCCTCTCCTTCTTCTTCTTCTTCTTCTTCTTCTTCTGCTGCTGCCGTCATTTTCATCTCTGCTGAATTACCGCTTCCCAACTTTTTTGTGCTGATACTTTGCAGATAAAAAAAAAAAAAACTGTCCCTGCAGCAATTTGAGAAAGAGAGAAAAAAAAAACAATTATTCTAAGATTGCTGAATCACACTTGTATGCGTTTTAAAACAGATTGTAAAAGAGCATTTAACAATATGTCCCAAGTCGTTCCTTTGCTCTAAACTAAATCTTATCTGCAGCCATCATCTGTCACTCAGCTTTAGGGAATAAACTGCCACAAGACACACGGGGACAGGTTTAATCCCTGTGGTCAAAATTGGGGATTTTAAACTCACCAGAACCACATAATATCCCCCGTGTGTTTCACTGTTACACTCACACATGTTTGAAGACACACACAGAATTGTGTGCACTGTAATTGCTGGGAGGAACTGGGAATCAATTCCTTATATCGTAACCTTGACATGTCTTTTCAAACACAGAAGCTGCGACACTTCACGTCAGACCGATAATCTGGATCCAATTTGAGGGGAATACATGTCTACAGCCTATGCACCTTACCAAACAACCGCACCAAGACTGCTTGAAGATGTGGGTCTCAGTCCACTTTGGACTTTGGTGCTGTCTGTTTGTAGTAAGGACATGAGCCGACCTCGATCCGACCTAACTGCTGGAAGTAACCACCGTGAACACTCTCTATTCATCATGGCTGAACATGTGTTAAAGGCATACCCGATGGAAACACATTTGGTGGATGAGCAGGTCATGGGTTCAGGAGGAGTAACGTGCGTCTTCTCCTGAACCGTCTGGATAATTCAGAACATCAACATTTTATTTTTCAAGCTGTGGTTGCGCCTCATTTTCAAACTGTAACGTTTACCTATAGTGAGGAATACAAACAATATAAAAACCGATGACCGGAGCCTTTGAATGTGCAAAAACATTCTGTCTACGGTCTGAAAGAAAAGTCCTCACAAAGATAGAAGCCCGCACACACACACACACACACTCCCCTCTCTTGCCCTCCACACAGCCCTGCTCATCACTCACTATTACATCATGCAATTAAAGTCTAACATAGGAACTCTGGCTGGGCTCATTTCCAAACACAGTGTAACTCAAAATTGATTTCCCCTCCACACGATCCCACACTGGTGAATAATAAAAAAAGAAAAACCAACCCTGTAGATTTTGCGATTAACGCTGCGGAAAGGACACCACTGCTACTAGCGCACACTTGTTACAGACTCGACACAGCACGCACCCTAACCCACAGGATCAGACATCGTAATGAAATAAGTCCCAGGAATGATGAATTATGGGTAATTACGGGGCTAGTGCTGCAGCCCGTTCAGAAAGCACTTAGTATCAAGTCCCTATGAACACTTTATAAATATTAATTGTTTTGTCCATGAAGCAGAGGTATCCACGTGAAGGACTCATTAAGTGGAACTCATTTCTTGGAGGCACCGCCGGCCTGGAGGCTAAAACAAAAACTCCCTCACAGGTCGAGTTTAATATGTTAGAGCTTGATAGAGAGAAACAATTACAGCATTGATTGAAAAAAAGAAACCTAACAATGAAGGTGATTCAAAAAAAATTTCCACTAAAATTCACTTTTTTGTCCCCACAATATAAGAAGTAGTGAGCCCTCTGTACATATTATGATAATTCATCTTTAGGGTGTGCTTGTAACACTGAAACAGTGCTCAGTCTTTTGTGTAAGCTGACCAATCAGAAGATGGCTTTGAGGGCAGGGCGGCCTTAAAGAGACAGTAGCTAAAAACAGCTCGTCTCTGAGGGACTATGAACTGAGGAGCAGCATAAAGGACCAGTGTAAGAACTGTGAATCATGCAAAGCTCCTTGAGAGGAGTCTTAGAATGAAAATACAGAGCTGGATATGAGCATAATAGGTCCTCTTTAATCGCCGATTGAAATGTGGTTATGATCCAATTTAACAACTTCAAACAGATCATTCTTATCCTATCTCTGTACTTCTATACCCCCAAAGAGATTCCAGCTTAGGTACCTACAGCGGCATTGTAATGAAGTGAGACAGCACTCAGTAAAACAAACAGTTCAAGGACAAATGATCTCACAGCCCATATAACGCAGAGAGAAGAGAGTGCAGAACGCCCACCGGGGACGGCTCCTTGGCCAGTTCTTACTTATTAGGATGGCTGGCTGAGCTTGCAGACACCCTGAGGGAAGAGGATGTTGAGATGGTGGGCGGTGCCGGGCGGAAAGAGCCACTTCAGTATTCCTCAGGATGGATGAGAGGGGTCAGGGTTGATTATTGTGTGTACTTCCTGCCTCAGCTTTGTGGAGGTCAGCCGGCGACTGACCTCCACTTTGGACAAAGTTTCGAGGGAAATTGTGTGCTATGATGGGTTCAACAGGGGATCGTGTGGACATGTTGTCTTCTTCAGTTGTTTCTCGCTGTGAAGTGTTTCAGAGCTCGAGTGCTTCAGAAAACATCTTTAAACTTTAAGGTGAAATGTTGTTTTTTTTAACAAAATAACACATTGTAAGTTTGGTGTTTCTAAACTTCTTTGTGCCCTCGACCTCATCAACCTTTTGTGAGAATTTCGCTTTTTTAATTAGTGGTTGTCCTTATTTTTATCCACGCTGTTATTATGGCTTTTCAAAAAAGAATTTATTTTCACACGGTTGGTATTTTGTCCACACAGAAACATCTCATTATTTTGTTTGGACATTTGAGGTATTCAGCAATGGAATCCTTTTTAACGTTGGTGAGCTTCTGACATTTTGCTGTGCTGCCATTAGCAGGTGGAACTTTTCCACTACAACATTTACACATTTAAAAAAAACAACTTTTTAAGATATTGATGATTTCCAGAATTGATGCACAGCTAAGTATTTCAAAACCATGATATGATACAGCTACCTGAGCTTTGGGTAAACCAATCCTAAACTAGAGTTGAATTGGTTAAGTTGGGTAGATATTTGGTATATTGGTTGGTATACTCCCATTAAACTCCAAACAACCGACATTTTTAGTTCCTGGGTGGTTTGAGAAAACCTTACCTAGTAAAACAGGTAGAGAGAGACACATGCATGAAGTAAACAGTATTTTTTTTCAGCTGATGATTGTTGCAAGAAAGTCTTTGGTTGTTTCGACTCGACATGGAAATCTGGTCATTTAAGGGCCCCGAGCCACAGCTAGAAATATAACCCCCCTGTGGAGCTCGGAGAACGGGGGCGGAGGTTGCTGCTGATAACTTCTTGCGGAGACTGATGAAATGAGGAAGCTGACGAAACACAAAGGCTTGGTAATAATGACAACTAAAGGCAGAGGAAAAGTTGTAATTAAAAGAAAAGCATGCAATATGACAGGCTAACAATGAGGGTTTGATGCTGTTTTAAATGGAATAGTTGAGACGAGTTGTTAAAGACAGCAGACAGTTCATCGTCTGACAGAACCAGACAATGACTGCAGGAAACTTTGGGTGAGCATGCATTCACAAAAATGTGAGAATCGACCAGACTAAGCGTGCATCTTCCTAAATTGAACTTTTTCTACAGCCGCGTCATATATCAAGTTTATTTCGTTCACCCTTCAGCTTATAAATACAGTGATAGACAGTAAATAACATTCAATGAATGCTTAGTCATTGTCATGTATCCCTCCTCCTCTTCCTAGTCATAGTATTCTCCCTTTCCTCAAAATATTGCTTTAATATTAATGCATGGCATTCTTAATGTCTCTTCTCCTTTCAGTTATTGTCTCATCCTGCAGCTGTGATTGCTTATTACTTTGAATTAGTGGAGGTCAATATTTCCTCTCCCGGTGTGGTTTTCTGGTGTAGTGCTGCAGTGTTTACTGGGTGGTGCAATCAGAGAGCTGGCTTGAGTCAGTGCAGAGGAGAGCAGATGGAATTAGTTAAAATGCATGAAAAGCCAACGTAATTCTGGGAAATGTTTTGGATTTATAATGAGACAGTGGAGAAATTTGTGAGTCTAGTATTTAAATCGGTGCACTGCTGCAACCCTGATGCAGTTCTTAGTGTCACTTTTATAGGCGTAAACATTTCAATGTTGAGGCTCAGTTTGAATGCAGAGTCGATAAACAGATAATGGTGTGTCTGGATGAAATAAAGACAGACAAGCCAGTAGTCGCCCCCTTCCCCTACAGACTTTATGTGGACTGTTTCATTGACCCAACAAGCGTCGGTGATCAATGTCCCATGTGATCGAGTGTGACATTACTTCCTTTGGGCGACCGGCAGCAACCGCACGTGTCGATTGCAACAACCCAGAGCAGATAGTGGTGAACACAGGGACATCTGAAAACATTGTTTTACATCAGATATATATAAGGGGAGAAAGGAAGGTGAAGCTGGAGGTGGTGTGAAGTGGAAACGACAGGAGGTGAGAACCGTGCAGCGAAACGTCCATGTGAAGCTGTGACCTCCGGGATTTAATGTAAAAGTGAAAGAAGTTAGAAAAAAAATAACAAGCCACAAAAGAAGAAGTGAGGTCTAGCCAGATAAACTGACATATGTATCATTTTGCAGATATGGCACCTTACATAAATAACTACACATCGACTGTAGAAACGCTTTGCTCCTGCTGTAATAATTATGATCTAGTAATGCTGGCCACAAACTTTCACATTCCTGTTTGTGTCTGTGCTAAGATCTTCTTTTTCTGACATTCAAGACAATAACAATTCAGCTTATTTCTTTCTTTATCCTAAATGTCATTACTGTTGGAAGAAACGTCCAAATGAAACCATGACACCGAATCAAATGTACACTATTCTTTTGTACACTTTTTGACAGTTTTTATTAAGTTTAAAGAGATATAGCTCTAGCAACCTGATCTTAAAAACCATGCATATTTTGTAATTTCTGGTGTTAAAGGCTTTATATGCGATTTTTTGATCCAGCAGATGTCGCCCTTGAGCTTGTTGTGTTAGCATGCTAATGCTAGCGATCTTTATTACGCTCGTATCTTCACACTGCATGTAAATTTACCTGAAATGAGCGTGATCTAGAAACACAGTTAAGCAGTGAGTACAGTATGTTATTCTTCTTTTCTCTAGTCCCTCAATTAAACAACTTTTATACACAAGGGGAGGAGTCAGCCGGCCGTCCGGGCGATGTAAACAAAGTGAAGATAGGACTCTGAAAACTCTGAAAACATCACAGACAGTGGGACTCGGGTGTTACACTCATTGTAGACAGTCATGACTCACAGAGTTATTTTCAGAGGATATACTTAATTTATACATTTAAGTGTGAAAAATCACATATAAAGCCTTTAAAGTTTAAGTCGTAGCTCACTTGTCACTTTATATTTCCTAAATGTTTTTCTCTGTGTTATTTAATTGTGTCGCAGGAGTGACAAAGTACTGAAGTCTGGAGCTTCAACTTTCTCCCTTGTCTGGCATCGCTGCCGTCTCTGTTGTCTAGCTCCGCGGTCGACCGTCTCACTCTGCAGTCGGAGCACAGCGGAGGGCTAGCCGAGTTCAAAGCACAGCTCCGTGTCTGCGATGCCACAGTCGGGCCTCACAGCGAGACGGTCGGCTCGTCAAGCTCCGTGAGCTCGAGCTAAAGTCACAGTTTCACAGCGAGAGCGGGACGGCCTCAGGTTGGATGAGCCTGTCACGTTCGCAGTAGTCAGAATGTTTCTCCCCTCACAGTGGGATGATTGGTGGTGGCATAAGAAGGAATTTAAGCATTGCTGTATTTTTACAGTAATAACAGCTTCTTTGATCGAATTGGTTAAAAAAAATCTGTGAACGAATGACCAGATTAAATTGTGAACTCTCAGTGGAGTCGTCTTTGTCACATCATTACACGATTCCACAAGAGATCTGTTTGCTTTGTCACCGTTGAGATTCCAGTGGAGGTTGTCTGAAGGTATTTTTAGGCGAAAATCTGCCAGATTCACTCATTGGCATTCGAGTATAAATCATTTTGTCAGCCTGTAGGGTTTGGTAAGGTCAGGCTGTTTGTTTGTTTGCTGCACACAAAAAGCCACAGGGGAGACACAGACACACTACCTACAGTAGAAGGAGGATCATCTGGCAGCAGTTGTGGTGCTTATCAGACTCGGGGGAGGCCTCGGTTTAATCAAGGACGACAAATTCCACTTTAAATCGTGTTTCACAGTGGCACTTCATCAAAAAATTGCACAGTCATGTTGTGATATTTTTTTTTTGGCCTTAATTAAAAAAATCACAGCAGAGAGAGAGAGGGAGGGAAATATTTGGCCAAGAGATAAAGCTCCTTCGGCAGATACATGATAAGCATCCAAGAGCGGGGAAACAGGTGGTGAGTGCGTAAATGTGACGCAAGCATGGCAGGCAGCGAAACAATCTCCAATCAGGCTCAAAATAAACCAACAAATTCATTAATCAGTCTTTTGTAGTGAACGTACCTCACCGCAAGGTCAATGCCATCCATTCAAAAGTCCATGACACCGGGCCGACGCCATCTGCTGATGAAGGTTCATGATGGAAATCTCCAGAACGAGTCGAGTGAGATTATCAATATTAACAACCAATGTTGACCAAAGAGGTTCGTCAAAGGACATTTGTTTTTTTCAGTCCATTAAAAATGAACTTTAACTGACTGAGAAATGATGTGAAGACCTTTTGTGGGAAAAAGAACATCACTATAAATATTGTATATACAGTATTTATATATTTGGGCCATTGTTGCCTTTATTAGATTGGACAGCTGAAGAGAGGCAGGAAATGTTGGGATGAGAGAGTGGGGGGATGATATGCAGCAAAGGGCAGAGGTTGGATATGAAACCCTCGGCCGCTAGGACTATGGCCTCCGTACACGGGGCGTGTGACATAACCACTACATTATTGTTTTTTGCAGATTCAATAGAGAAGAAGCAGTACTGTGTAAAATATGCACAGCATTCGAATCATATAGGAATTGTGAGTTATAGCGACATCACATTTGTTGGGACAAATAGTGCAATATTGCTTCGACCTGCTTTGTTTACACATTTAATTACAAACTAATGATGATTGTGTGTGTTTGGATATTTCCTACTGTACTTGTGTAGGTATATATATACATGTGTGTATATGTATATATTTGTTTTTAGTCTATATTTATATTTCAGGCATGGCACAGTAAATTTCGTTGTACTCTTGTGCTATGACAATAAAGTCTATTCTATTCTATCTTCATTCATGTCCTCATTGAAATGTTGAACGATCAATGCGGTATCCGTCATGTCTTGCAGTTCCCTAAAAAAGTACAGCGAAGGCCCGAAAATTGATGGAAGCCAAAAGTCTGGATAAGTATTGGTAAAATATGTCTTTTAAATTCAGCTGAGGTTCTTTTCATTTGCTCATACCTTGTGTCTGACTGAGCTCGATGTTTAAGTCTCACTTCATTGAGAAAACGTTTCACACTGAGTCAATTCTCATTTTAGTACTTTTTCGAAAAAATGGCCGACCCACAAGGCCTGAGCAGAAACGGTCTGTCCCCCTCCATCCGCCACAGAAAACTTCAAAGCTACATTTTCTGTCGTTTTTGTATTCCTCCTTCCTCTTCTCTTCTCTTCAGTTTCTGTTATACTGGGGGAAAATGCAGAATATTTTACAGCTCATTGACTCGATGGAGAATCTTCTCCAGACAGACGTAACCTCCTACCTCCTGCATCCACGTGAGTCGACGGGTTCCTACAAGCTTAGCTCTTTTCCATGACCGTGTCTCGCTCCAGCTGACCTCCTAAACCACATTTTCTACAAGCAAATCTTTGACCTTCGGCTGATTTATTAAGGCGCTATCTTCTGTGTTTCCATTTGTACTTAGTATTCATGTCTCCTCTCAGGCCTGTCTCCTTGGGTACTTTCTGCATCCGCAGGGAGTCGAGTAAATGTCATTTTTTTCCTCAGAGATAATTGGACCCAGGAACATAGCGGGGAGGGGATTGTCTTCATGGTTCACTCTGACAGTCTGACATCCAGGTTAACGTCTGTTCATATCGGCTCTGTTGCACCAAGAAATTCGAGTCCAGACACAGGCAAACTGTCAGTTATCTTTTTCTCTCCATCCATTTCTAAGCAGTGTGCTCTCTTCACCCTTTTCAGTCAAATGAGAATGCAGGGCTGATGAATATTACCGAGGTGAACGGAGAAATATCTCTCTTTGGGACTCATGAGAGGTAAAAGTTCTTCTAGCGGTCAACATTTGAATATCCAGTCACTCTTAACATGAACTAGTTTGAGGGTAAAGTAGACGTATTATTCATTGTGCTAATCATTGCATATCCTTTATTGTGCTGTGATCGACTTTCTGGATATACAAGCCACTTGACGTTTAGGAAAGGGTGTTTTTATACCTGTAAATCTGTTCTTTTTGGTATTAGTTAACGAAATACGAAAATATCTTGGGTATCGCCATCTTGTTTGGGGATAGTTTGCAGGCAAAGATATTAAGAAAAGGTTAGTGTTGGGTGTAAATCTCTGAAGATATTTCACTCCTGTCTGTGTAGGCTCTTAGTCATCCAGGTCATGGTCAAATTTGAAGCTTGATCCAAAGGCAACTGGATTTGGTTGAATACCTTTGGATCAAACTTCAAATATTTCACTTTCAGACTCGTAAAGAACGTCTCACATTATTGTAGTTTATTGAATTGTAAACCCTTTATTTCTTGTGTTGCCAGTCTTTTTCCTATAAAGCCCTAGTTGTCGTCCTAACAAGCCAATCGTCTTCTCTAACGATGCACAGTAGAAACTGCTTTATTGGCTCAGATCCACCAATATTTGTGGACGTTATTCCTTGAATGAAGCTGTCTGCTTCAACGCCTTTTTCCAATTACCACCGCCATGACCCTGTTCTGCTCAGCCATGGTTCTGAACTGCTGTTCGTGCCTCTTTCTGAGCGACTCTTCTCTGATTAATTAATGGATGTTAAAAATACTTTTCAATGCCACACCAACGCTTGTCACACTTTTGTGGTTGAAAAAAACATTGATTAATCAGATCAATCTAGATGTGCCAGAAATGGAAATTTGGGCCACCAGTCTGAATATAGCCCAAATGCATTTGTCCCAAATACTGAACATAACACACATAATACACTGATTAGGATTAGCAAAAGTGAACTCTGTTGACTATGAAAACAAGGAAATCTAAGACTTGAACCTGCAAAACATTTAGAGCCAAAGCAAACTGTTGCTACGTGCTTAAAGTTTAGTTTTATTGTGATTTCTGTTAATAGTTTTGCGTTCACTATCAGCCCTTCACAACAAAACAATCAGAGTTAAAGCTGCTTTAGAAACGCACGCTCGGATTGGGTACAGATAATGCCAGTTAACGTAACAGGTAGTGTTGTAGTCGAGACCTCACTAACCGAGACCAAGACATACCTGAGACCAGGTAGACAAGACTAAGAGACAAGACCAATACATTTAGGGATCAAGACTGAGACGAGACCAAGACCTAGGCAGGCAAGATGGAGACAAGACCAAGACATTTAGGGATCAAGACCAAGTCAAGACCAAGGGAGGGCAAGACCAAATCATGATCCAGACATTTAGGGATCGAGACTGAGTCTAGACCAAGACCAAGGGAGGGCGAGACCGAATCAAGGCCGAGACATTTAGGGATCGAGACCGAGTCGAGACCAAGACCAAGAGAGGGCGAGACCGAATCAAGGCCGAGACATTTAGGGATCGAGACTGAGTGGAGACCAAGACCAAGTGAGGGTGAGACCGAATCAAGGCCGAGACATTTAGGGATCAAGACTGAGTCGAGACCAAGACCAAGGGAGGGCGAGACCGAATCAAGACCAAGACATTTAGGGATCAAGACTAAGTCAAGACCAAGGGAGGGCGAGACCAAATCATGACCCAGACATTTAGGGATCGAGACTGAGTCTAGACCAAGACCAAGTGAGGGCGAGACCGAATCAAGACCAAGACATTTAGGGATCGAGACTGAGTGGAGACCAAGACCAAGAGAGGGCGAGACTGAATCAAGACCGAGTCCGCCCAGTACGAGACCCTAGACAAGACTGAGTAAAAATGCTTTCGGTTCCGAGAAAAGACTAAGACCGGTTTCGAGTAATGCAACACTAGTAACAGGAAGAAGAAATTTGCAAATTCTCATTTAAAGGGTTGAGGTCTTAAAGAATCCTCATTAAGCGCTCAGTGGTGGAGACGACTTGACAATTGGATTAAAGGTCAGTTCTAACAAACTGTTATTTTAAACTGTGCTGATGAGCTCAGATGTATGAACTTCTCTTCAAGTTGCGTTAAATATATATATATATAATGAAATAATGGTGTAGTCATTTGACCTTTTTCAAACTCTCTTCCTCTATGTTGCTCTGAAAGCTTTAAATCAGCGTCTGTCAGACCCTCTTGTTAAAGCCAGCATGCACTGAAAGTCGGCACACCACCTGAGGAACCATACCGTGATTTATTTTATCCCTAACTTTTTTTTTTTTTATCCTCAGAATAAATGATAACAAAATAACTATTTTAGTGTGAAAGGTGTCATTACAAGCCGTGTAAATGAACCCTCGGCGGTGTTTCTGTCTCTGTAGCACATTTCTCTCCTACTCCCCCACATCATCTGACCGTTTGATTGACAACGCAGGCTTCCTTTTATTTCAGTGGGTGGTGAGTTACATAAGGCGGAGAGTTGATGGAGGGATGATTGCCCTCTGTGCTGCTTCTGCCCATACAGCGCTCCATGCAGCCTTGGACATCTAAGTGATGCATGCTACTCATTTAAGCCCTAAACAAACCGGCTTAACAGTAAAACGGGCAGAAATGTATTTTCATTTACTCGATCAAATGTGTTCATAAGAGACCGCAATGCTACATTTGTTGTTAAATCAAGTGGCATTTCCTTTCCACGTTAATTCTTACAATAATTTTACCAAATATACCCCCAGATTTGGCACTAGGAATTTACCCCAAAAGGTGAAAAACTCAGTGAATAAAATTAAAGATGTCACTCTCAGATGTTAACAGCGGAAAGTAAATGAAAACTAATTGATTGTCATATTGTTGTGCTGAATAACATAAGCAACAGGTTCATAAAGTCTTACAATGTCCAAGCTGGTGGATGTTTAAAAAACGATTTTCTTTAACTGTGTAAAATATTTACGACGTTGAGTCAACCAATAATGTAATACTGGGCTTGATAAATCCACTAACAAGCACTGGGGCAACAGGGGCCTTTATCTTTTGTGGAGGGTCAAAAACGATAAAGCTAGTTGGAGCTAATACCGCCCCTCCCCCTGGGGAAATCGCTAAGAAGTGGTTGAACGCCTACGACATAAGTTAATGTGATTTCCCTTCAAATAAAAAATACATGATCCAAGGTCAAGACTTCACTTTCACACTCCATGATGTAGCCATCAAAGCAGCTGACTGCAGAGCATCTTGGGAACTGTTGTACAGTACAATGTGTACTTACGCTGTTACTACAACCTGCAGCTGTACTTTCAGGACTTGTTGGCTCTTTCATTCTTATTAATTTATATCAATCAGTTCGTTAATTAACCGGCAACTAAGACAACTATTGACGAGTGAATTAGAGCTGCCTTTAAGGGCCGTTGAGCGTCTGCTGCCCCGAGGCATTAGTTTACATTGTTGAGGATGTGATCTAGCTCACGGAGATGTGTTTCAAACAGCACTTTTAAATAAAGATTGAACATTGAATGTCACATATTCTCCTCCTTTTCATCCAGAAGTTTCTTTGTTCTAAATCCACTCTGATCCTGTATTTGATCATGTCTATAAACCCGTCTGTTTCAGCCCTAACCCTAAAACATGGTAAGGTGTATTTAGCTTAAAATGTGAACTTTAAATTGAAGACAAAAGACACAAACAACCCAAAGAGCTAAAAAAAAAAACATTATTATTGAAGTCTACAATTTTTGAAGACTGGTAAGAATTTCTCTGATTGGGGGGGGGGGGGGGGGGGGGGGGGGATGTACCGACTTGGGCACATGACCTCAAATCTTGCATTCTTTTCACGGCCCTGCTTCCTTTAATTACGTCGCTTTAGGAACCTCTACTTTAACAACCCTGCTAAAAAAAAAAAAAAAAATGGATTCATAGAAATGTCTTCTTTGGATTCTCTTGGAATTCTCCTCCATGCATGCAAGCCTTTTAAAAAAAAAATCATTACCACTGAAATTAGAGTGGTGGAATAATTCATTGGCATGGTCTGGGAACTTCTTTGTTCAGATTATGAACAGTAATGTCTTCCTTAAGGGGGGGGGGGGATTTAAATCGAAAACTGAGCTTCAAATCAACCTCTAATATGAATGATAACAATGAGAAGATATTTAACCTTCAAGGCCGGTTATGTGTCATTGACTTGGGGACAATAATTGCACACATTTAGCTGGAAACACCTGTAAGATGGAGTCCTATGGTGCATGATTCCTATTGATTTAACCCAGAGGGATCCATACCTAAAGCTGTGATCTGAATTGCAATTATCTTACTGTGTGTCTTGGATTTGTCAGTGTAATCCAAGCTAACGTCATTATCTCTCTCCTTCTTTTCCATGCGGCTGCACCTGATCTCCCCTGCTGCTGTCCACTACAGGTAAGCCTCTCTCTCCGTTTCACTAACACATGGTCCGAGTGCATTCTCCCAATTCACTCGCAGTTTAACGCTTCAGGTCGCTCGCCAAGCATGAAAACAATTTACCGCAGACTAACAAGTTGTGAAATGGGAATCTGTACATTTTCCAACTGCATAGCTGCCAGTGGATGTGCTGGCTTTATTCCCCCGGCTCTGAGGTTGGCAGCACGGAAAGGAAAGCAAACATTATTTAGTTGGTATGTTGTGTAACTGATTAGAGGAAAGCAAAGAGAAAATCCTCTCCTCTTGTTGTTTTCTCTCTTGTAAATTCAGCGTCTGTGACATCTCATTGCCGAGCTGCAGCCGATTATTCCTTTTATTATGTTCTGCTTTTTTTTTTTTTTTAACAGTTAAGAAAAGTGTGATATCTCATTACCAGGAAGCTCCTCGCTGTCTCTGCATTGTTTTTTTAAACTCTCAGGTGGTTTGTTATCCAAATTCATGCGTCAGTGAAGCGCTGCGTTCCTTAGAGTTTCTGCTTTAAATTGTTTATAAAAGCAGCATCCCTTTTAAAACCTCACTCTTTATATCTGCTCTTCATTATTATCTCTCTTTTATCTCCCGTCTTGTGTTGCCTTGTTTGTCGAACTGTCGTACAATATTTAAACTCCTGTTATCTCAGAACGGCGCATCAGATGAATAACTGAACACTTAAGTTTCCTAAATATGCCGAATAAAAACTCTAGAAAATTCAGCAGCCTTCTGTCGAGGCTCTTCCTCACTTGTGCTTTCTGAATCAGATGTTAAACTGACCTGAAGGACGGCCGCACATTCAGAGAAAAATTATCCTGGTTGAAGATCATTTCTTTTTTTACAACTCTGTGTTTATTGGGCAATCCAAACATAGTTCATTTATCCAAACATAGTTCATTTCTTACATCATTATTCTTTTTTTATAATGTTATAAAAAACAATAATAGAATGCAGAAGAAGAAAATTGGTTATAATAATATCTTAGTTTGCACAATTTTTTTTGTAATAGAGAAAAATAAAGCAACAAAAAACAAGCAACCCACATAAAAAAAAAAAGAAATTCAAAAACCACACACACACCCAAAACAAAACAGAACAAAACAAAACAGAAGATCATTTCAATAACGCTGGCTTCACTTTCTAGTTTTGACTTATCAAAACATGAACTACTCAGGGTCCTGAGCAGGACAACTTTGATGCAGACCTTCTTCTGTATTGGAGCGAATGCTGTTCAGCTGCTGATTGTTGGTTCTGTGTTTCTGCACATTTAAAAGTGTCATTGTTTGGTGATACTCTACTTTACAATTCTACAATTCTACACTTCACTCAGCAGACGCTTTTATCCAAAGCGACGTACATCAGAGAGTAAGTACAACACAAGCAAGGATCTAGAAAAAAGGGAACAATGTCAGTAAGAGCAAACGATCAGCTTTGAGTCTGATTGGACACACAGGTGCTGACAGGAAGTGACCAGAGGCAAAGCACAACATTGAGGGCAGTTCTTGAGAGCTCTAATCAGTATAGAAACCATCTTATAAGTCGTCGTTATCAAACAAAAACCATCGTCATTACCATCATCATCATCAATAATATGGAGACCATCATCATTAAGTTAGTAGGTATTCATGAAAGAGCTGGGTCTTTAGCTTTTTCTTAAAGGTGCAGAGGGACTCTGCAGATCACATGGAGTTTGGAAGTTCATTCCACCACCGGGGGGCGACAGAGGAGATAGGGTTTACATGTTTTTCAATCATTTGCATCAAAGTACCAAATCTCATGGTTGTTTACAGGAGATATATAAAAGTTACAGACCTGTAAAATAAAGCTCCCTGAACAAACTCGTGCATATACACATACTGCTTGTTGTTGATGTTGCTGTAGTATCTGTTTCAAACCATTTTCCTGTCTGTTGGATGACCCCGGTCAGGATTGCCGTTAGCTGTTTTTGAATTCTGCTGTTACAGACGGTGTCATGTGTTCGCTTTAATGTTTCTTCCAGGAGGGATTTGAAGCTTTGATCCTCCAGCAACACTGTGCTCTGGCCACCCATTGGAATATTACTGCCCACTGAGCGCCAAACGCTGGCAAAAAAAATTGGCTTTGGTGCGAACATAAAATGAGGTCAGCGGCTGTTTAGGTGGATATTTATTTCTGGATTGCTGCCAGTGTCAAATCACTTTGTTAGCTTGTGCTCTGATCATCTGAGTTTATTAGAACAATGCTAAAGAAATGGTGATGTTTGAATGTTTAAAAGTCCATCTCAAAGTCTGCTCTGAATGTTTCCAGCAGCACAAACCACATATTAAGGCTCTCTCTCCTCTCCTCTCCTCTCATGACGCGTGGATGGTTTATTTCTCAGTTTACCTGTCGCCTGGCAGATGGGTCAGAAAGTAAATTTTGGTTGCTGGCTCCGGCTGTCTGGCCCTGAAACAGGCGTCGAAAGCATCAGATGGCTGGAAATTAGCATGGTGAATGCAGCGGGGGCTATTTATCATCGCAAGAGGCTCTCTATCACAGTTTAATCACCGCTCTGCCGATGTTTGCTGCTCCCACTGATCAAAAGGAAAAAGGTGCATTTTTTACACCGTGAACTTTCAGTCGTACTCTGAATGCTGCGCGGCTTCACAGGAGTGAGGAACTTTTAAACTCGGCAAACTTTAGAGGTGTCATGAAAGTACATCCTTATCATGAGTCTTGAATTAGGAAGGTAATTGCTGGAGGTGTATCGTGCACTTCTGAAGAGGGTGAGGAGGACAGGGTTACTAATACACCATTCAGGATGAGACATTTTACAGGTTTAAAGTGACATTTGGTTTTTACTGACATCTTTGTGTACGTAGCTTTCATACTAGTCGATTAAAATGTTTATTTTCCACCTCCTGTTGTCATTAATAGTTTTAAGCTCATGCCTTTAGAGTATTGATTCTAAGAACATAAATGCATTTTCTGCAAGAAGTCCTCACTGTTATGTGTGCATGCTGTAGGTCTGGTTGTAAGGAAAACGTTTCACCTGAAAAACTATGTTGAGGTTTCTGTACTGCTCTGAAGAGAAAATAATATCTTGTTTTCACACTATATTATAAAATGCAGTTTGTTTGTTTCCATCTGATTTAAGGTGTTTATTAAACGAGGTGACTTGAAAGGGCCGTCATTTGTACGGGCTACTTGAGCTCGAGTTTGCACTCATGGCCTTTTGTAGCAAACTGCAACAAAACTTTGCTGCAAACAGAAAAAAATCCAAAAATCCAAGTGCAGAGGTTTTAAAAGATTTTTTATAACTGAAAATGAAGAGGCCTGAAGAGATCGTGCAATGCATTCTGGTACATGTAGGCGTGGCACAGACATAGTGGTCTATATTGCATGCAATGAGATGCCATTTTAATCAACAACCTGTATGTTAGAAAGAGCAGCCTTCAACTGTAAATGTAGCAAGAGTTCTGGTTTAAACTTGAAATACGATGTACACTAATAATACTCTAAGAAAGAACAACTTTCCCCCATGAATTGATAAAGTGTAGTGTCAAATCAATCTCCAGAAAAGCCTGCAGCTCTCATTTCAAGAGTAAATATACAAGTGTTGCTCTTAACATTGACTTCTACAGCGGCTACAGGACGTGATAAATCCGACTTCTTCTCACTGTAGAGTCACTTTAGCTCGGCCAATAAATAACCTCCACCCACAGTCACCCAAGGTTTTCATTATGACGGACCTAAGACACCCACAGAAGACATGCTCAGTTTATGGTGCCTGATGAAAGCTAAAGAAATGATTGCATATGAGAAATTCCTTCACGGAACACTTCAAGAAACTGAAAAACTTTCTTTCAAAGAAATAGCTCCTGGCATCCTTTTAGATAAAAAAGAAAAGCTGCCGTTGAAGTACAGAAATGGCGTCTGGCTCTGACTTGTTCTCCCAGGTGTAATGGTATTTCTAGCAGTGACCCCGGCACAGCAGGAGAAATGGTTGAGCTGCTGTGTAGCGTATTACTGTTCCAGTGATTTATCATTCAGCCCCAGAGAGGAGAGAAAAAAAAGGGGTTAACATTTCCCCCCGACGTGAAACTGAATTAGAGGGTTGAGTTTTGTTCGGCTCGCTGCTACCTCCCTCTTCTCATTATTTTCATTTATTCTGGATTCTTCCAGCGTAATCACGTTCAAATGGCACCGTGCAGCAAGGAGCCTTTCTCCTTTTCTCGTTTTACGTTCTCTCTCGGCCTGTAACCACATAAAGAAATCTTGTTAGTATTCATGCGGCGGCTGCCCTCCGACTTCTGCATTTGTCGTTTAAGGGATATAATTAGCTAATGGAGTGTGTTTGACTCAGGTCGGTTAGTCGGAGGCAGAGTTCTAGTCGAAAGATCGGACCAGCCCCTCAATCCCATTTATCCTGAATATGATTTAACGGGATGGATGTTGGCGGCTGCTGCTGCTGCTTTGTGCTTTTTTTTAAAAAAGCCCCTTAAATAAGTGAATGCACACAGAGGAGCAACCCCTATAAATGTTAAAAATGAATATAATATGTGTTGGGACTGTTGAAGCAAATGTTCTCTCCTCTTTATCTAATATTTATGCAAATTTTTTAGGCAAAAAAAGTCAAATGCACTCTTATCTGAAAGTGCTGGTTTGACTGCTGCAGAGGTGGCAGCAGCAAGGGGGGGAGGGAAGGGGGGTTAGAAGGGTCCTAAGCCCCCCTGTAAAGACCTACCCCCCTAAAGTGTGAAGGTGGTATGAAGATACTTTACTGTAATTGTGAGTCTAGACTGTAAACAATAGTTTAAATCAAGTATTTCCTTGACAGTCAGCTGATTATGGACTTTTTGTTTGTTCTTGATTAAAAAACAAGAGAGGGGGGAAAATGTCGGCTACAACGCTCACGTACTGCTAAATCCAGCGATGAGGATGCTAACACAATGAAGACATTTCTATGCAAACATGGAGGATTATGCTGTGGAAGACTCGTGTCATTGGCTGAGTAGCTAGCCACCTTGTGCTAAAGTTAGCTACAGCTGGCAGGCTGCTGCTAGTTTCCACAATTCCCCGTTGTGTTTAATAAGATTCTGTTGACTTTTTTGTTGTGTCTTACCTGTTGTCCTAAATATCACATCAGGAGTTACCTTTCACAGAGCAGCTCCACAAACCACAAAGTTACATAACATGACGGAGAGCCAAAAATCCTGCAGAGCATTAAAAAAAAAAAAAAAAATCTCTAAATCTGGCTCTGAATAATTCAGAGCTGCTACCATGAAGATGCATAAACCGCCGGCCCTCGTGTTGCATGTTTGCTGTCATGTTTCTTCCTGAAGGACAAGGGTTCGCAGGTGGTTCCCAGAGGGATCCCACATGTCACGGCTGCACAGAGATATTTGGCTGTAGAGCAAACAGACTTCATCAGTCGGATGCCATGCGGAGGGTGATGGGTCAAAGTCGTGAAGGGAACTTCTCCTGAAGATGCAAGAAATGGATGACAGGTTTTTTTTTTTATAAATGTGGTAAAGTTATGTTTTAATAGTCTGTTTGGCTGTTGCAAGTCTCCATGAACTTTGTGAAAGTATTTATTTGGCTCGTCATGCATCATTTAATCCAATCACTTCTAATGGAATAGAGATTAGTCAGTTTTCAGATGTTCTCTTCTTCTTACGGGCTTCAGTATGTACTCAAGTTGCTGCTGTGAGACATGTGAGACAAGTAAATTCATGAGACAGATTTTCAGGATTTAAAGGAATAATCTATGATTTCAGTTCCTGCACATGTATCAAAAAATACAACAGACCACTCCGTGTTGTTCTGTTAATCCTTTGCAAAAGAAATGTCAATATTTCACCAATGAAAAAGATGTTCAAATAACAGTTGTCTTGAAGTCTTTTCGGAGCCTTTTCTTCTCACAAAGTTAAACCAAAATGGAGTTATTGTCACAGAAAAATGTAAAAGTGGTTGGATTTTTGTCATATTTGTGCTGTTTAGTTCTTTAACAACTCTGTAAGTTCTGATTGTATCTCTCTCCTCATGCTGACATACAGAATAAGCTAATATTCTTGTTGGGTAAGGCAGTGTGTCACGGCCTGATTTGGATAATTTGCATTAGAAATGTCAAGATGTCGCGCTGGATTAGGTTTCCCGTTGACGTTCTGATACAAAGTGAGCAGTAAGCAGTGAAGCTGAAATAATACAACGACAGTTACAACTACGATTGATCTCAAACATTCAAATGTTAAGCTTTTTTATTCACCCATATTCGGCATCTTGGCTGAGTAAAAGCACTCTGGTGGAGGCCGGTCTCTTCCCCACAATGCCCCTGTGGGCCTGGCTGTCTCCCTGCTCGGGGCCGGCCTGTCAGCCTCTCTCACATCAGGAGGTGAGGCGCTGCTGAGCTGAGAGGTCACGGCTGGACGATCTACTGTCTACATGTCTGCCTCTCTCTCTCTCTTGTAACTGTCACGGACAAAGATTAAGAGGTGTGTGCGTTATTGCGTAAGTGTCTGCGTTGAGAAAACGGGGGCCGCAACCTGAAACCATTCCCAACCCTTAAAAATCTCAATTTGAACCTGTCACAGGAAAAGAAATCTCCTCCCACTTCCCTGTAGATGTGAAGCTCTCTGGCATGTCTCCAGAGATTCCTTTAGTGAAGTGTCATTTTCTCGATAGTAGTGCACTGATGGGTCTCTGAGCTATAACTACCAGTGAGCACGCAGAGGTTGTGTCCTCTGCTGTTTTTTTTTTTTTTTTTCTCACGTCCAATTCAATTTTTCTCACAGGGCTGAGACCCAGCTTTGGGGAGTTTGTACAGTAGAGATGTGACTGTACATTATGAGCTCTTCAGTCAAGTTTGAAAAGTCCTATTAAACCACCGTTAAATACTTTACTTTCTTACTGTAATCACAGCAATCTCAAAGGTCAAAGGTGTCTTTATTGTCCCCACAGGGAAATGTGTTTGCAGCTGGAGACATACAAATACATAAACAACACTAATAAATCATCCAAACATAAGTACATACAACATGAAACATGAAGCCCAGCAGAGACGCTCCAGCATCGTGATAAAAATGATAAAGTGCAATGAGCAAGGAATTAGAATCTGCAGGAAATAGTTCTGTAAATTTGATGTCGGTCTTATTAGGAAAAAAGAGGTGAGAAGAGGCCAAAGGATGTACAGGAGGTAACGACAGAGAGATCTTAAAAAATCAGATCTGTCTGAATATTCTTCTTGAATGGACATGAGTCGAGTTAAAATTTTGATTTTGGTAGAAAAGGAAGAAAAAAAAGTTTCCAGGTTTTACAAACAGAACGATGACCTCAAACTGCTGAACAATGAATTTAAATTGGACTATCACCGCCCACACATTCTCATATCACCATGCAGCCTCTGGCAGTTCAGTATAAAACTGTGGGGAGAAAAAAAAAAAAATATATTGTGCTGACAACAAGGGGGTTCAATTCTAACCTTGCTTAAATTATAACAGGTAGAAGTTGAGTGTTTTGAATGCAGGTTGGCTTAAAGGTCTTCCTGAACAAATTGGATTTGTTATGAAGATTATTAACTCATCATCATGTTGAACTTCTTTTTCTTCTCAAAGTATTTCTGCTCTGAAGACTCGATTGTTTTTACATTTTCATAATAAACCTTAAGTCCTGTCTTTTAATAAGGTTGCCTTAAAGGAGCAATATGTAAGTCTGACACGTAGCGTTTAAAATTCCTCCTCCATACAGTCGATGTGCACGCAGGTTGCCATGTGAAGACAGGGAAGCTTCAGTGTTTAGCCAGCTCTGAATCGGTCTTTAAAACTTTCTGCGTTCTAACCTCTGCCCCATTTCTCAAAGTCATCTCAAACGCTGAGACTTCTTAGGTCGGGTAGAATCGTTTACAGTATATCTTTCATCGCTCAATGTCTACAGCTGTGGTGGCTATGTTCCTGAAAATGCTCGTGTAAAGCCTTTATAAAGAGAAATTTAAACTTTTTTTGTGTCAGGAGAAAAAGGAAAAATAATGAGCGACATATGAGACTGATTTCCAACGTGAGGTTTCATATCAACAGCGTTTTTGTGCTCTCACAAGACCACTCCCTCTTCCTCCGATGATAAAAAAAACCTTCCCTTCTATCTCTTAATTATCCTCTGTTGCCAAGGCAGCTTGGTTTCTGACTCTTCAGACAAGTGATTCAACAGATAAGGCAGCTGAGGGATAAGAGATCGATCAGAGTGAAGCACTGCTGCAAGGGCTGATTTAGAATTTGTCGCAGCCCCCCCTCCCGCTTTCACATCACATGAAATTCATCCGACACACA
Organism: Labrus mixtus; assembly: GCF_963584025.1. Lineage (NCBI taxonomy): Eukaryota > Metazoa > Chordata > Actinopteri > Labriformes > Labridae > Labrus > Labrus mixtus. Next base: position 17,955,214 of record NC_083633.1, on the reverse strand, counting down.
CACACACACACACACACACACACTCACAAAGAGACAGATACTCACATCAAGACGGGGGAAGGAATTTAAGGAACAGTGAAGTTCAAGTAAAAAGAAAGGAGCACATTTCCTTTAACCATTCTGTCTCTGAGGCGCCATGAGGAGGACGTTTCTGTTTTTCTGCGGCGGCGAGTTTGACAGCTGTGGTACGTCCAGCAGAGGTTTTAATCAGGGGTCGCTGCAACCGTTGGCTCGAGACCATGTCCCCTGATGTCATGCTCAGGCCTGGAAATTCAAAATCTGTTCTAGTGTCTGTTTACTGTGCGCTTTAAGTCACATAATTGAGGGGTTTGTGACAAACCTTTGCAGCGTTTTGATTGATCACCAACTGAAAAGATAATGAGTCATGAAAATTAATGAAAGAAAAACCTGTTGGACGACTCGTCATCCTAGCATCTTAGCATTCCAACTATTCACACTTAAATATAATATAAATCAAGTATATCCTCTGAAAATAACTCTGTGAGTCATGACTGTCTACAATGGGTGTAACACCCGAGTCCCACTGTCTGTGATGTTTTCAGAGTTTTCAGAGTCCTATCTTCACTTTGTTTACATCGTCCGGACGGCCGGCTGACTCCTCCCCTCGTGTATAAAAGTTGTTTAATTGAGGGACTAGAGAAAAGAAGAATAACATACTGTACTCACTGCTTAACTGTGTTTCTAGATCACGCTCATTTCAGGTAAATTTACATGCAGTGTGAAGATACGAGCATAATAAAGATCGCTAGCATTAGCATGCTAACACAACAATGCAGCGCGAGTTGTTTTGGTTTCATGCTGGTGCTCAAGGGCGACATCTGCTGGATGAAAAAATCACATATAAAGCCTTTAAAGAGGAGTTGTTGCCTTTACTATAAGATCTTGTTACATCATCAAGGTGATAGTTTTTTGTCGCTTCAGTTAATGATTAAAATAGGTGAGGTGAAATAACTATCTTATGTATTCATCTTTATTTAAACGACCTACATCCTGAACCACTGAAGTACATCTTTATGACAGCATTGAGCTTCCCTCCCTGACCGTGACATCAGAGGAAAGTGGCTGCCGTGTGAATATGGTCAATTGAATCAGCTGTGAGTCACAGGGTGTCACATTGCAGTGATCAGGGAGCCGTCGTGGCTTGACTTGTGGATTTAGAGAGGCGGCGGCAGCAGCTCCTTGGAGACGAGCTGAGGGGATTGCAGAGAGAGAATTGAGGCTTTGCAAAGAGATTTGAATTTGCTCTGAAGATTTTCATTCGGCCGGCTTTTTGAAATATGCTCTGTTAAGCTCTCGTATTGATCTGAAGAAGAGAGGAGAAGGACGCTGATGTTCTGGCAATGGCAGGGAACAATGGCCTTTCTTTAAAAAGCAATTATAGAATCCATCAGTTCGCTCCAAAACACGGTTTTTACCTGACCTATGGATCACTATACTCTCGCTGTTCACTCACCTTACAGTATATACAGCTTGGATGGATTTTACCAGGCACTTTACTCTAACACTAATTACGTCTTAGAAGATTTTCAGGACAAAAACCCAAAAGCAGCATTACAAAGAAAGACTCCTTATTATATTTAAGGATTCTTTTTTTTCAATTTTCACAGACTGATTGCCCAAATGTTACAGCAGATAAACATTTTAAAGGTGTTTCTTGATGCCAGGGTTACAATGATGTTAATTATTTAACCAAAAGAAAATAATTTGGAAAACAACCTCCAAGGACTTATCTCTAAAACCACTTCCCCAATTGGTCTCTGGTGCATCTGTCCCTTCGACCAGCAGTACAGAGTTTAATAATAGTTTGAATAAAGAGATTTTCAAAGATTGACCAGGAGATGAGTTAGCCGAACAAACCTGAAGTTTTGCATTAAAATGAGAGACATCATTTTCTCCATGAACGCTGGTGAAGGCTGATACTTGAGTCAAGCTTAAACACACCTTGAAACAGAGAAAAGAAAGCCATTGCATGCAGCAGGTGTGGAGTCTGAGACATGTGTCATACATGACAGATGCCAAAAGGTTGCATATCGGATATTGTTGGATTTAGTTCCTCTCATGTAGACCGATGTAAGATCAATTTTTCAGTCAAATATCCAAAACAATGTGGACACCATGTCAGGAAAATTAAAGATTTGAATCCCATTTTAAATAGAACATTTGCTCAAATAAAACAAACGATTCTGCTGAATCATTATTGCATTAGTGAAAACAAAAACGAAGCAAACAGACAAAAATCGCTGGCTGTGTTTTAAATGATTGTTCATGCAAATGTGACCTCTAGTCTTTTATAATGGGTTGAATTTCGCCTCTAACGACCCCTTGTTTCCACTTTAATGAAACGTATAAATATCCTACTGTGTTGCACAATATCCACGTTCTTTCTGTTGTGTGAATTGAGGTAAATATAAACATAATTATTCGCTATCACCTTGCCTTCTCGTGTGCAATTAACCTAAGCTCGACCCCAGCGGCGGTGAACGCAGCGCGCCTGGTAATCAGCGGTAGGCAGACATTCCCGAACAGCCGCAGTGATGATGAGCGCTGCAGGAGGGGGGGGGGGGGGGGGGGATTATTGATCTTGAACGCGGTTGTGATGGCAAAAATCATTCGACTCATCCAGCTTGAAGTGGACACTGCCCCGAGGCGAACACACATCGATTCTACAGTAGCGACACTGAAATATTATCTCTAAATCAAGCGAAAACAGGCTGCCTCTCTGTGATTAAATACCCATCACACATCAGACCCGGTCCATCGCCTTCTTTAGCATATAGATACACGAGATTTATGAAGAGTCGACCGCAGGAAAAGTAAGTCAAACATTTTCCAAAAGGTATAGTTTTGCCTCTTAACTGATGGACAGTGCACTTAAATGTGCATTAGGCTAATTCAATTACTCCATCAAAGCTGTCGTTTTCACCCCGGGAGCCCCGAGCGTGGGCCGTAATTTGAGTCAAAGCGCGTGGCACTCTCCACAGAAATATCTCTTACAGGTTTTGATCAACGGTGCAATTAGAGTCCAAACTAAAGAGCTGGAAGAAGAAGGAGATGGTCCTCTGCTTTCACACATTCATTTACTGAGAAAATTGGGCAACCGTTTGACATGCAGGAAAAAGAAGATCTATATTAAACTGGCATTCTCTCCATAATACAACAGAGAATTCTTGCTAAGCCTTGGCCTCTTGTCTGTCTCTCAGCGGAGAGTTTTAGTGTCCTGCAGTGCTGCCTCAGAGTCTCATTTCTTTAATACTGTGTTAAACATGCTGCGTGTGACATCTAACATGCACATACAGTCCTTTAAATCCTCTTAGAAACTTCTTGTATTCTGTAATTGAGTCGTCTCTGATTTCTTATAAAAGGCGTCAGGTTTCGCTGGTTTTACTTGTCCCCCACGTTGCAAAATGTAACCCCTTTTTGTTCTCCAAAAAATGAATAAACGGCAATCATAATTTATAAATAAATGCATTTAATCATTTCATGTCGAGCTGTCGCAGCCTGTAATTTAGTACCAGTTTTCTTTTTACAAATACATTCATTGTATTGTTCAAAATGTAATTGGCTGTTTTTTTGGCAATTACTGGCCGTACTTCTCATTTTTGTTTTTCAAAGAAAGCTTTCTAAATAATTGCTTTTAACCCAAAAATATAACTCTAGAAAAAGAGTCTTTGCCTCGTGTAAATCAGTGTACTTCTTGTGACGAAAGATACAACAGAAAACTCAAACAAAAAAAACGCCAACCAGAATTTACATTTATAGACACTTCAAATCCATTATTACCCCTTTACCTTTTCTTTTCTGAAGATTATTTCCTTTTTAATATATAGATGGAAATGGAAATAACAGGAGCAAAACGTACTGCTTGGTACTGAAACAAAAAGAAGTTCATTTTTAAGAGACAGGAGGCATAACTTCGGTTGTAACATCTTCTGCCCTGGCATCAGAGTCCGCTGTCAGCCGGAGTTATGCTCCAGGTTTATGGGGGGGGTTTCCCTGATTCTTGGCCAGGTCCCCAGCTCACCCCCGTCCTCTCCTTTCACCTGTATGCCTTAGATCAGCCTTCGTCTTTACGAGCCGTCTCTGCCCTGTCTACCTCCCTTAATCTCACAGCAACTATTAGCAGGGGCAACTCTATCTCCAGCCTCGCATAGCAACACCGCTGTCTAATCCTGCTGCTGCTGTTTGGAGGGATGAGGCCGACTGCTGACGCACCGCTCAGGGAGAACGAGGGAGAGACTGTTACAGCGTCTCCACAATCAAGGAAATGTACTTCCCCCCCCAGTTTGCATTTAGTGTTGTTGGAGGTGAACATTACATTACATTACATCGAGCAAAAAGCAATCACTCTTTTAACAACAATTATTTAAAGTCATTCAAGTCAGTACATTGACTGGATGTGCCGGTGTAGATGTACTCTTCTGTAGATTAAAGACACTCTAAGTGGCTGAGTCACATCCTTGATGATGCTCTTAGTCCTCTTGGAGGAAGGTGAGTGAAAGAGCAGTTCGTCTGGTAACTTCCTGTAGTCGTTTCTGGTCTGTTAAATGTAGAAATGGTGGATAAATGGACATTGTAGCTGACGCTGTCTTTTTATTTTAATTCTCATACCATATTGTCCCTCCAGTTGATGGATGGATGGATGGACTGATGGATGGATGGATGGATGGATGGATGGATTGATGGATTGATGGATTGATGGATGGATGGATAGATGGATGGATGGATTGATGGATTGATGGATGGATGGATGGATGGATGGATGGATGGATGGATGGATTGATGGATAGATGGATGGACTGATGGATGGATGGATGGATGGATGGATTGATGGATGGATTGATGGACTGATGGATGGATGGATGATAGATGGATGGATGGATTGATGGATGGATGGATGGATGG